>NW_007034727.1:146650-245625 GCF_000164805.1 Carlito syrichta
CTCTCTCTCTCTCTCTCTCTCTCTCTCTCTCTCTCTCTCCCTCTCTCCCTCTCTCTCTCTCTCTTTCGTTCTTTCTCTCGAGTTGGAGTCTCACTCTGTTGCCCAGGTTGGAGTGCAGTGGCATGCTACTGGCCACCACAACCTCAACCTGCTGGGCTCAGGTGATCTTTCCCCCTCAGCCTTCCAAGTAGCTGGAACTACAAATGTGTGTTATTGTAGAGATGAGGTCTTGCCCAGGTCTTGAACCCGTGGGCTCAGACAATCCTCTTGCCTAGGCCTTCCAAAGTGCTGGGATTATCGGCTTTAGCCACTGCACCTGGCCTTGTTCCAGTTTTAAAAGGAAATGTTTCCAATTTCTGTGCATTTAGCAGAATATTGGCTGTGGGTTTATCATAGAAGTTTTTACTATTTTGAGGCATGTTTCCTTTATGCCTAGGAGTTCAAGCATTTTTATCAAGAAGTGATGCAGGATTTTAATTGAAAACTTTTTTCGCATCTAATGATATAATCATATGGTTCTTATTTTTACATCTGTTGATGTATTTAATTACTTTTTTGGTCTTCTGGATGTTGAACCGGTCCTGTATCCCAGGAATCAAGCCTACTTGTTTATAATAGATGATTTTTAGGATGTGTTGTTGGATCCAAATTGCTAGAATCTTGTTGAGAAATTTGCATCTATGTTCTTCAGGGGTATTGTCTTGTAGTTCTTTTTTGGGGTATCAGTGTGATGTTAGCTTCATAAAATAATTTGGGAAGAGTTTCATCTTTCTCAATTGCCTAGAATACTTTCAATATGATTGGTATCAGCTCCTCCTTGTATGTTTATCAAATTCCACTGGAAAGCCATCTGGTTCAGGGCTTTTGGGGGGTAGTTTTCTTATGCCAGAGTCAATCTCCTGGGTTGCTACTAGTCTATTAGTATCTCAATTTCTTCTTATTTCAACCATGGAAGATTGTGTGATATTAGAGGTCTTCGAGTTTGTTTTCATACAGGTGTGCATGATAATCTCTGATAATCTTTTATTATTTCAGGGGCAGTTGTGACTTGATCTTTTGCATTTCTGATTGCGTTTAGTTGGACATTTTCTCTCTTTTTCTTGGTCAGTCTGGCTAAGGATTCATCAATCTTGTTTATCCTTTCCAAAAAAACAGCTTTTTGTTTTGCTGATTTTTTTTCTGTGATATTTTTGTGTCTATATCCCACACTTGGGTTTTTACTTTGGTGATCTAGATTCTTCTGCTGAGGTTTAGGGTTTTGATGGTCTTTCTCTTTTAGCTGTCTTAGGTGATTTGTCAGGCTGCTCAATTTTGATCTATTTGCTTGGTGTGTGTTTGTAGAGATGCTAATTCCCCTCTGAATATCGCTTTCATGGCATCCCTGACGTTTTGGTAGGATATGTCTTTGTTTTCATTTGTTTCCAAGAATCTTTTAATTTCTGTGTTGATCCAGGAGTTGTTCTGTATCATGCTATTTAGTGTTCATGACTTTGTAGGTTTGGGGGGTATCTTGTTAGTGATAATTATTTTTATTCCACTGTGGTCTGAGAAGGTGCATGACAGTATTTCCATCTTGTGGAATCTGCTTATGCTTGATTTATGGCTGAAAATGTGGTCAATCTTGGAGTACGTTCCACATGGTTATGAGTTGAATGTATATGCTGTGGTTGTTGGATTAAGTATTCTGTAGGTATCTACTAAGTCCATTTGGTTGTGTGACAAGTTGAGGTTTAGATCTCCTTATTAACTTTTTTTGTTTTGTTGATCTAGGGATGTTAGTGGGGTATTTAGATCCCCAGCTATGATAGTGTTAGAGTCAATGTCCTTTTTTAGTTTCCTTGGTAGTTTTATATTTCTTGGTGCGCCTGTATTGGGTGCAGATATGTTTAAGATGGATATTTCTTGTTTGTGGATTAAATCTTTTGTCATTATGTGATGTCCTTCTGTGTTTTTTAAAAAATCTTTGACAGCTTGAAAGCTGTTTTGTCTGATATTAAAGTCACAATTCTTGTCTTTTGTTTTTTCTTCACCTGAAAGTTTCTTCTCTATCCTCTATCTTTAAGTTTGTGGGTGTCCTTTGTCATGGGGTGTGTTTTCTGGAGGCAGCATATTGTTGGGTTGTGCTGCTTTATCCTACTTGCCATTTTGTGTTTTTTCAGTGGTGCCTGCAGCTCATTCATGTTCAGGCTGTTTATTAAAATGTGAGAGCTTGTCTCTGTCATATGGATCGTATAAGGCTATTTTGTTGTCTTTTAGCTTTTATGTTAATATATGTGTGTGTTTTTATTTTTGTGGGTGTGCTGTATGCTCTGTTGCTTCTGTATTTGTGATATTTTGAAGTGTATGACTTTTTTTGGTTTCTTTATTCTTCTGTGTGCAGCACATTTTTAAGCATCTCCTTTAGAACTGGTCTGGAAGCAGCTTATTCTCTTAGGGATTGCACATCTGGGAATTATTTTAATTCTCCATTGCCAATGAAGCTTTGTTTGTTGGGTAGGAAACTCTTGGTTGATATTGTTTATCTTTCAGAACATCAAAGATTGGGGTCCAATCCCTTTTGGCCTATAGTGTTTCAGCAGACAAGTCTGGAGTGATTCTGATTGGTATTCTCTAGTAAGTAGTCTGACCTTTTTCCCTTGCTATCTTTAAAATGTCTTATTTTATACTTACTTTGTGTAGATGAATTATGTGTCCATGGGCTGGTCTTCACATAAGATGTCTTGCAGGGGTTCTCTGAATCTCTTGTGCTTGTGGCTTGTAGAGTAATCTCTCTGGCCAGATGAGGAAAGTTTTCTTGAATGACCTCATGGAATGTTTATTCCAGGGTGTTTTCCATTTCTCTTTCTACTTCAGGTATACCAATCAGACATAGGTTTGGCTTCTTGATAAAATCACACATCTCTTGAAGAGTTTCTTAAGTTTTTTTCCCTATATTTTTAATATACTGGATTAATTTCACATTATGGTCTTCCAACTCTGAGAATCTTTCTTCTTGGCCAATTCTGCTTCCCTTGTCAGGATTGTCAGTGTGTTATTTATTTCTGCTTCTCATACTTGTCTGTTTACCATTTATTTCATGGATGGAGTTCATTTCTGTTGTTTCTAAATAAACTTTCTTAGCTGGGCTTGGTGACTCAGCCTGTAATCCCAAGCCTTTGGGAGGTTGAGGTGAGTGGATTGCCTGAGCCCGCGGGTTCGAGACCCGCCTGGGCAACTTGGTGAGACCTTATCTGTACAATAAATCAAAATGAGCCGGGTGTGGTAGCACACACCTGTAGTTCCAGCTACTTAGAAGACTGAGGTGGAAGGATCACCGGAGCCCAGCAGTCTGGGTGACAGAGTGAGACTCCAACTCAAAAAAAAAAAAATTAAAAATAAATAAATAAATAAATAAATAAATACACTTTCTTGGATCTGCCCAACTCCACTGCAACTTCATTTAATTTTAGCCCTTGTATTTATTGATTTTTATTCAGTCTATCCAATATTTCTCTGATGTCTGTGACTACCTTCTGGGTTCAGTCACTCTCAGAGATGGCCACTGTTTATGCTCCAGTCATTGTTCTTTCAGACATTGTATTTTTGTTGGGGTTCTGAAGATTACCAGATTTTTTTTGTTGGGTTTTCTTCATTTGTAACTGTTCTCTTGTCTTTCTCTTTAATTCCATTGCTCAGTGGGAAATGGAAAAACACTCCCTTCTGATATTTGCTCTACTATCTGTCCTTCCCTGAACTGGGCCTCTGGGTTTGTTCAATTATAAAATAGGGCTGATGGTGGGGCATTGTACTATCTCTTTACAATTTTTAGCACTTGCTAAGTGGTGAGGAAGAGGTCACAAAAATTCAGAACCTACTGATGGGCCACAGTGCTTGCTATCTGATGAATGGACCAGCTGAGACTCACTCTTCATCTCCATGCTATATGACCTTACAATGGGTATGTTTGTGTAGTCCCTGAGTCCAAGATAGAGTATAAGAGAGAAGAGGTAGATAAAAATGATAGATAGAAAAGGAGATTTTTAAAAAATGGGAAGATGAAGAAATAGAAAAAGAAGAGAAAAGGCCAGGCTCAGTGATTCAGTCTGTAATACCAGCACTTTGGGAGGTTGAGGTGAGTGGACTGCCTGAGCCCGCAGGTTCAAGACCAGCCTGAGCAACTTGGTGAGATGTTGTCTCCACAATAAATAAAAAATTAGCCTGGTGTGGTAGTACCCACCTGTAGTTTCAGCTGCTTGCAAGACTGAGGTAGACAGACCACTGGAGCCCAGCAGGTCAAGTCTGTGGTGGCCATGAGTGTACCATTGCACTCCAGCCTGGATGACTGAGTGAGACTCCAACTCAAAAAAAAAAAAAAAAAAATGAAAGAAAAGAAAAAGAAGAGAAAAAACAGAGAAAGAAAAAAGAAAGATAAAAAGAGGAAAGAAAGGAGAAAAACAACCACCAAACAAATTTAAAGAAAGAAAACAAATAAGAAATATAAACCAAAGGAAAAGAAAAGAAACAAGTAAACAACAAAATCCAGAATCCAAAAAACTCACTGGTAGTAAGTTCTCAACTTTAGTATCTCTTTGAGGGAGGAAGTTCCCTCTTGTGGTGCTTTCTATGATTGCAGGCCTATTACTGCAGGTCCCCTCTTCACTGTTGAAGCCTGAGAAGCTAGAATCTTCACCCTCTACTCCCTGCAATTGATAGCCAGAACATGCCCACAGGGGCCTGGGGGGACTTTACTCAGAGTCTCCCAGGCTCTCACCCTCTTCTTTTCTTTACCAGCATAGTCACAGCTCCCATGACATCCAGTTTATGGCAGTGGAATGGGGCCTCTGATCTCTACCCTGCCCTCCTGATCTTTTGTCTGTTGACAGGGGTGGGGTGTGTGTGTAAGTTGTTCACTCACCAGCCTCCTTCTCAGTCAGAACCACTGTATACATCCATCTCCCAGTAGTTGACTCAGGGCAGAGAAGCAGATTGCCTGGGGCTCCACATCTGCCATTACCCACCAGGGCTTTTGCACTGGGGGCAATCCTGTCTGGATTTTTGGAGAGCAGTAACAAAGCAATGAAGAGATCTCTCCCTGGTCTTAAGATTCAGGTCTACTTTTCTGCAGAGGACACGTTAGATCACTTCTCTGCTTTAGATTGTCTGCTCAGTTCCTCCACAGACTGCTATTCCTGCCACATGTGGTGTCAAGAAGGAGAGTTCCTTCACCAGCAAGTACCACAGTCTCTTGATATCAGGTCCTGGTGGAGGGGTCTTGCAGCATAGCCAGGGACTAGAGGCAGTGGCAGCAAGTCTAGGTTCAGAGTGACCTCTCCTGCCACTTCTTTGGGACTCTGCCTCTGGCTCCCTCATTGCCTTCCCTCTGTGTGGCCCTCACTGCCAGTTTCCAAGCTGGCACAGCAGTGGTGGGGCAGAGTCTGGCAGTGGGATTCATTCCAGCAGCTTTCTGGTAAGGGCTTTGTTGATTTTAGAAAATGGTGCTCAGCTTCTGCACATCAGGAGGTGCTGGAGTCCAAGCAGAGTGGCTGTGGCACCAGTTGTTTCACCAGGAGAGCCATGGCCACTTTCTCCTGAGTCCCCACTGAGGCAGTCACTCACACACATGCAAATTTATACACACACTCACTCACTCACACAGGAACTCGTACACAGTCCAATTGGCTCTGCTGCCATCTTCTGCAACATGATGACTTATTGTTCCACATGGAGACTCAGGATCTGTCTTTGCCTTGGGCAGGAGACTTTCACTAACTTCCAGTCAAATACTCTGATATTAGCAATTAAGTCATTATTAGACCTTGCTATCTTTTACAATTCTTATATGTTTTTGTGCTCAAAACTTTTTGTAGTAAGTTGTATAAGTCTCTATTTCCTCTCAGACACAGAAAAGTTTGCCTTATTTTAACAAAATTCCCTTTGGGAATGTTGATCAAATCTTATTATGCCAATACTCTTCTTGGCTTGAACTTTTAGTTATACTTTGACTTATCAATTCATTCATGCATGAATACATTTATGAATGTGTTCATTTGCATAAGAGTCATGAATTTGTGCAGTAATTCCTCCCCAAATGTTTTCAAGGCTCTTTCATGTACTTGTGTTTGTGTGAGCTTCTGGAGATACACAGGTGAACAGAACATAACTCTTGCCCTTGGAAGAATCTTAATCCTGCCATAATGATGTTGGCTAAATTTGTCATTTTTTACTTCAATACTCAAGCATCCTGTACCTAGAGAGGAACTGCTTTACTTCACTTTCACTTCTTATTTGGATATGATATTCCAACCAAATTTATCTTTGCCCATGCACCTGCCATTTTGCTTTCCCCCCCAAACCTTATTCTAAATCCTAAGCTCTACTCCAGCCTTCTCTATACACATGAAGCCAGTCAGACTATGCCCAGCCATGGCCTGTGACATGACAACGTATAATGGTGAAATCAGGGTAATTAGGATATTATCTCAAAAATTTATAATTTCTTACTTTTTCCGGGCTTTTTTGTCTTGTTTTGTTTTTTGAGATAGGGTCTCCCTCCAGCAATATCTCTATTATATATAACTTACTTTGTATTATTTAAAAACAAACATAATATAAAGTAATAATTATAAAATATATGTTTTGAGTTGATAGCACATGTATATGTATTATGTATAACAATTGTCATACAAAAAGGGGAAGTCTTAATAGAGATAGATAAAAATACAGGCTTTGTTTATCACTGGAAGTAAATTAACTTAAGTCTGAAGTTAAGATATATATGCTTAGCCCTGGAGCAACTACTAAGAAAATAGTTTAAAAATACAGTGGAAAAAAAATTAAAATACTTAACTGGTTTCAAAAAAAAATATTAACTTATTGCCAAAAGAAGAACCAACGAGAAAAAGAGAAAGAAAAAGATCTGATACATAAGACCCAAACTAAAATAGTAGATATTAAGTCCATCCATAACAAAAATAACATTAAATGTGAATTGTTTTTTTGTTTGTTTGTTTTTTGAGTTGGAATCTCACTCTGTCGCGCAGACTGGAGTGCAGTGGCACCCTCCTGGCTACCGCAGCCTCAACCTGCAGGGCTCCGGTGATCCTTCTACCTCAGTCTTCCAAGGAACCAGAGCTACAGGCATGCACTGCCACACCTAGCTAATTTTTTTGATTTTATTGTAGAGATGTTGTCCAGTTGTCACCAAGTTGTCCAGTTGTCACCAAGTTGTCCAGGTGGGTTTCAAACCCGTGGGTTCAGGCAATCCACTCATCTCAGCCTCTCAAAGCGCTGGGATTACAGGCTGATCCACAAAACCTGGCTAGGTGTGAATTGTTTTAACAATCAAATTAAAAGGCAAAAATTGTCAGACTGAATTAACAAATACAATTCGACTATATATTACCTACAGGTGACTTACTTTACATATAAAAATAAAAATGCAGAAGATATTAAAAAGATAAAAAAGGTTTATTATGTAAACAACTATAGGACAATTGAAATGACTTTACTTGAAGAAGCACTATATAATAATAAAATTGTCATTCCATTAGGAATATTTGAAACTATAGACACATATGCACCTAATCTGTATAATTTGAAATGCATGAGGGAGAAACTGACAGAATTGAAGAGACAGACAATTCAAAAAATAATCAATAAGTCTTCAAAAGCACACTTTAAATAATAGACAAAATATACAAAAGGACAACACAGAGATAGAAGACATGAATAACACTATACAGCTGCCATACTTAAGAGAAATCTACAGAACGTTCCATCCAATAATAGCAACATGGTATTTCTTCTTAAGTGTTCATGGAGGATTCTCCAGGTTAGATTATATACTAGGTCATAAAACAAAAATAAATCCATTTAGTAGAATTTAAGCTACACAGAGTATGTTCTCTGACCACAATGGAATGAAATTATAAATCTGTAGCAACATAAAATTTGAAAATCTCAAAAAAAATGTAGAAACTATAATCATACTAACAATCAATGACTCAATAAACTAACCTTTGATCTTAAATGACTATTAAAAAAGAGCAAATTAAACAAGTAGAGAAAATGAAATTGGATATAATAGAGCAAAAAATAAATTGAAAATAAAAGCAATATACAAGATTAACAAAACTAAAATCCTGTTTTTGAAAAGATCAACAATATTGACAAATCCTTACTAGAGTGAAGAAAAAAAAAATCAATCAAAAAAAAGAATATTACTATTAACCACACAGAAATGAAAGGATTATAAGGACGGACAATGAATAAGTATAGGACAACTCACTAGGCAATTTAAATAAAATGATGACTTATTAGAAACACACAAATTACCAAAACTGACTAAAAAACAAATTGGAAGTCTAAATAGACTTATAACAGGTAACATTCTGAAGTACTAAGCAAAATATTACTCCCCAAAAAGATCCCAGTGTAGGTAGTTTTATTGGTGAATTCTACTGAAAATTTAAAGAATAACAAATATTATTTTTCTTACAAACAGTCTTTTCTTTTCTTTTTGTCTCCAAAATTAAGCAAAAAAAAAAAAAAATCACAAGAAAATCACAGATTATTAATCTTATGAATATAGACTTTAAAATCCTCAGAAAATTATGGGTACACTTCTTTTGTTGTGATTCACTTTATTGAGTTTTCCAGGTATTGCATATTTTAGAATTTGAAGGTTTGTGGCAACTCTGTGTCAAGCAAGTCTATGAGTGCCTTTGTTTTCTAACTATGTGTCCTCACTTTGTGTCTCTGTGTCACATTTGATAATTCTTACAATATTTCATACTATTATTATTATACCTATTAAAGGGATCTATGCTCAGTAATCTTTGATGCTATTATTTTAATTGTATTGAGACACCCCAAGCCATCCACCTATATGATGGGAAACTTAATAAATGTGTGTTTTGACTGTCCCACCAACTGGTCATTTCCTAATCTTTCTCTTCCTCCTCAGATCTGCCCATTCTCTGAAACACAGCAATCTTAAAATCAACCCAGTCAATAAACCTGAAATGGCCTCTGAGTATTCAAGTAAAAATAAAAATCATATGTGTCTCACTTTAAATCAAAAACTAGAACTTAGTGAGGAAAACGTGTCAGAAGCCAAAAGAGGCCAAAAGCTAGTCTTCTTGAATCAGTTAGCCAGCTGTGAACACAAAGGAAAAGTTCATGAAGGAAATTAAAAGTGCTACTCCAGAGAACAGATGAATGGTAAACAACGGACACAGCCTTATTGTTGATATGGATAAAGAGTTAGTGGTCTGAATAGAATATCAAACCTGCAACACATACCCTTAAGCCAAAACCTAATTCAGAGCAAGTCCTGCTCTTTTCAATTCTGTGAATGATGAAAGAGGTAAGGTAACTGCAGAGAAAAAAATATGAAGCTAACAGAGATCGGTTTATGAGATTTAAGGAAAAAAAAATCCATCTCCATAGCATGAAAGTTCAAAGTAAAGTAGAAAGTGCTGGTAGCACTGCAAGTTGTTCTAAAGATCTAGATAAGACAATTAATGAAAGTAGTTATACTAAGCAGCAGATTGTCAATGTAGACAAAACAGACTTCAATTGGAAGAAGATTCCACCTAGGACGTTTGTAGGTACAGAGTAGAAATCAATATCAGGATTTAAAACTTTAAAGAGCAAGCAACCTGAATGTCTTGATAGGAGCTAATGCAGCTGGTAACTTTAAGTTGAAGTTAATGTTCATTTATCATAATAGAAATCTTAGAAGCCTTAAGAATTATGATAAATCTATTGTGATGTGCTCTATAAATGGGACAATAAAGTCTGGCAAATAGCACATCTGTTTACTGCATAATTTACTGAATATTTTATGCCCATTGTTGAAGCCTACTTCTCAGAATAAATATTGCTGCTCATTGACAATGAACCTGGTCACCATGAGCTCTGACAGAGATGCACAAAATTTATATTATTTTCATGCCTACTAACACAACATCCATTCTGCATTCCATGAAGGAAGGAATAATTTTGTCTTTCAAGTTTTGTTATTCAGTAAATACATTTCCATGGCTATAGTTGCCATAAATAGTGATTCCTCTGATGGATCCAGGCTAAGTAAGCTTAAAACCTTGTGGGAGGTATTCATCATTCTAGATGCCGTTAAGATACATACCATAAGTGTAACTAAATACTTCAGCAGATGTAAAGCCAAAAATCACATGATCATATCATTAGATGCAGAAAAAGCCTTTGATAAAATCCAGCACCCCTTCTTGATAAACACCCTCGAGCATCTAGGCATAGATGGAACATACCTCAAAATAGTAAGAGCCATCTACTAGAAACCCACAACCAACATACTGCTAAACAGAAATTGGAATCATTTCCTCTCAAAACTGGAACAAGACAAGGATGCCCACACTCACCTCTCCAGTTCAACATAGTATTGGAAGTCCTAGCTAGAGCAATCAGACAAGAGAAGGAAATCAGAGGTATCCAAATAGGAAAAGAGGAAGTTAAGTTATCCCTCTTTGCAGACGACGTGATTCTATATATTGAAAACCCAAGAGAATCGGCCAAAAGTCTCCTTGCACTGATAAAGGACTTTGACAAAGTCTCTGGGTATAAAATTAATGTGTAAAAATTCATCGAATTCCTGTACACCAACAATAAACAAACAGTAACCCAAATAAAAAGCACAATCCCACTCACAATAGCCACAAAAAAATGAAATACCTTGGAATCCTCTTAACCAGAGCAGTCAATGAACTTTTCAACAAAAACTACAAAACGCTGCACAAAGAAATCAAAGATGACACAAACAAATAAAAAAAAAATTCCATGCTCATGGATTGGAAGAATCAATAATGTGAAGATGTCCATCCTACCCAGGCAATCTACAGATTCAACACAATACCCATTAAATTACCAGTAGCATTCTTCTCAGACCTGGAAACAACAATACAGGAATTCATATGAAAACATAAATGAGCACGAATAGCCAAAACAATCCTAAACAAAACAAAAAACAAGAAACAAAGTGGGAGGCATCACACTCCCAGACTTTAAACTTTATTATAAAGCTACAATAATCAAAACAGCCTGGTATTGGTACAAAAACAGGCATATA
Source organism: Carlito syrichta (assembly GCF_000164805.1). Classification (NCBI taxonomy): domain Eukaryota; kingdom Metazoa; phylum Chordata; class Mammalia; order Primates; family Tarsiidae; genus Carlito; species Carlito syrichta. Next base: position 157,737 of record NW_007034727.1, read on the forward strand.
GACCTATGGAACAGGATAGCGATTCCAGAAGCAAAATCTCAATTTCTCAACCAACTCATCTTTAACAAAGCCTCCAACAACAACCACTGGGAAGAGTAGAACTTATTCAGTAAATGGTGCTGTGAAAACTGGCTCACCACATGCAGTAGATTAAAATAAGACCCCTACCTATCACCATACAAAAAATCAACTCTAAATGGATCAAAAACATTTGTAAAGCCTCAAACAATAAGAAACTTAGAAAATGCAGGAGATACTCTTGTGGAAATTGGAACTGGCTATCAATTCCCGATTAAAACTCCAAGTGCCCATGCTGTAAGAGATAAGATAGACAAGTGGTACCTCATCAAACTGACAAGCTTCTGCAAAGCCAAAGAAACCATCAAGAGAGCAGGGACACAGCCCACAGACTGGGAACAAATATTTGCCAACTCTATGTCTGACAAAGGCCTCACATCTAGAATGTACAAGAAACTCAAACATGCTGAAAAGAAAAACAAAAAACAAAACATAGCCCCATTACAAAGTGGGAAAAATAAATGAATAAACACTTCTCAAAAGAAGACATACGGGCAGCCACCAGAGGCATGAAAAACTGCTCAGCCTTTCTAGTCATCAAAGAAATGCAAACTAAAACCACACTGAGTTACCACCTAACTCCAATCAGGATGGTCATCATCAATAACTCAAAAGACAACAGATGTTGGAGAGGATGTGGCAAAAAGGGAACACTTCTACACTGTTGGTGGGAGTATAAACTAGTAACACCCTCTATGAAAAACAGTGTGGAAATTTCTAAAAGATCTAAAAATTGACATTTCGTATGACCTCACCACCACCCTGTTGGGAATATATCCAGAAGAACTCAAAATACTCTATGAAAAAGATACTTGCACACACATGTATATTGCAGCATTATTTACAATAGCAAAAACATGGAACAAACTGAGCTGCCCATTGAAAGAGGGCTGTATAAAAAACATGTGGTATGTATACGTGCTGGAATATTATGCAACCATAAAGAAGGACAAAATCATGAACTTTGCAGCAACTTGGATGGACTTAGAGTCTATAATACTGAGTGATCTATCACAGAAACAAATAACTGAATATCACATGTTCTCACTCACAAGTGGACCTTGAACAGCTATTCTAATACTATAAGAAAGGAATTGGCAGTAGTGGGAAACTGCCAAAAAGGGCAGGGAGGAGATAGGATTGGCAGCAGTGGAAAACTGCCAGGGAATAGGTACCTGCATAATGAACATTTGTATACCTAACCCTGAACTGTACCCCACATATTTAAAATAAATAATATAAAAAAACAAAAAAATTTGCAATTCATGAAAACAGGTAAAATGTTAACATTAATAGAAGTCTGGAAGAAATTAATTGCAATCTTCAGAGATTATGGAAAGGTCCAAGTGATCCTCTTCAGTAGAGGAGTTAACTGCAGATGTGGTGGAAATAGCTAAAGATTTAGAACTAAAAGGGAATCTTAAATATGTGACTGAATTGCTGTAATCTCATAATCCAACCTGAAGAGATAAAAGTTGCTTCTTAGGGATAAGCAAAACAGGTTTATTGAGATGGAATCTGATCCTGATGAGGGTGCTGTGAACATTGCTGAAATGCCAACAAAGGATTTGGAATATTACATAAACTTAGTTGATGAAGCAGCAGCAAGGTTTAAGAGAATTTACCTAAGCTTTGTAAGAAGTTATACCATGGGTAAAATGCTATCAAACAGGATTATATGCCACAGAGAATTTTTTTGTGATAAAAAGTATCAATTTATACAGCAAAATTTATCATCTTATTTTAAGAAATTGCCATAGCCACCTCAACCTTTAGCAAGCACCACCTTGATCAGTCAGAAGTCATAAACTTCAAGGCAAGACCCTCTACCAGCAAAAAGATTATGGCTCATTGCAGGTTTACATGATCATTAAAACATTTTAGTGATACAATATTTTAATTAGGGTATGTACATTTTTATACATAATGCCATTGCACACTTAACAGACTATAATATAGTGTAAATATAACTTTTATATACAGTAGAAAACCAAATAATTTGCGTGATTCTCTTTATTGTGATATTCGCGTAATTTTGGTGCTCTGGAATCAAATCTGCAGTATCCCTGAGGTATGCCTGCAGTAACACTTTGTCCAGCAACATATTGTAAGTATTATATGCTAGGTATATGTAGGATTTGTCCAAGCAATGCAAGTGATTTAGCACCTATAAATAAATTAACTACTACTAGGCTATATAAATAGAATGAAAAACAATAGATCAATAAATACAGAAAGAATCTTTCATGAATTTCAAAACCTACTCAAGATAAATACACTCAGTAAACTAGGAATAAAAATAAACTTCTTCAATTTTATCAAAGTCATCATAACGACAACAGCACAATCTTAGATTACACTTTTTTGGAAATTATTTTTTAATTGATACCTAACATTTGTACATATTTCTGGAGTGCATGTAATATTTTGACACATGTATACAACGTATAATGGTGAAATCAGGGTAATTAGGATATTATCTCAAAAATTTATAATTTCTTACTTTTTCCGGGCTTTTTTGTCTTGTTTTGTTTTTTGAGACAGGGTCTCCCTCCAGCTCCCAAACTTGAGTGTGCAATGCTGTAATTGGAGCTCATTGCAATCTTAACCCCCCGGGCTCAGGAAACCTTCCTGCCTTCGCCTTCTGAGGAGCTGGGACTCCTATCATTTCTTTGTGTTGAAACATTGCAAATCTAACCTTCCAGCTGTATTGAAATATAAAATAAATTATTGTCAAATATAGTGACCCTGCTGTGCTATCAACAACTAGAGCTTATTCCTTATATCTAACTGCATTTCTGTACAAATTAATCAACCACTTTCCAACTTCTTACCTCTCTTCCCTTTCTCAGTCTCTGATAAGTGAAATTCCGTACCTTATCTCCATGAGATCATACTAAATGCTGAACAACTAGAAGTCTTTACACTAGAATCAGACACAAATCAAGCACATCTGTTTGCTGATTTTATTCAATGTTATACTGGAAGCTCTGACCAGGGCAATTTGACAAGGAAATAAATAAAATACCTCCAGACTGGAAAAGAAGAAGTAAAATCATATGTATTTGCAGATGGTATGGACTTGAATACAGAAAATCCTAAGAAATGTATAAAACTTCTTGAACTGATAGAAATATTAAGCAAGGTTATCAGATGTAAAATCAGTAAACAGTAATTAATTAATTACCTATCTATGCAATGACAATGAACTATTCAAAAAGAAAATTAAAGGAATTCCACTTACTGTAGTATCAAAAAGAATAAGTAATTTGTAATAAACTTATCAAAAGAAAAGCAAAATATATACTGTAAAAACAATAAAATATTTCTTCAAGAAATTGAACACATAAGTAAAAAATCATCCCATGTTTTTGTATCAAAAGATTCAGAGGTATTAAAATGGCAATATTTCCTAATTTAATCATCAGATTTAGCATATGTATTCATATCATAGCTGTATATTATTTGCAGAAATTGACAAACTTATTTAAAGTTAATACAGACATTTAAGGGACTCAGAATAGCTAAAACAAACATTAAAAAGAAAAATACAATTAGAAGGCTCTCAATTGCCAACTTTAAAACTTATTATAAAGTTAAAATAATCAAGACAGTGTAATATTGATACAGAGATTGTTAATCATATTGCATAAATAAGACCAGAATAAATTTTTATATTTATGGTAAATTAAGTTTTACAATGATCTCAAGACAATTTAGTGGGAAAAGAATAGTATTTTCAACAATTGGTGCTTATTTATCTGTATGGACATATCCGAAAGAAAGAAAGAAAGAAAGAAAGAAAGAAAGAAAGAAAGAAAGAAAGAATCCCTTCCTCTCACCACATTCAAAATTTAACTCAAAATTGATCATAAACCAAATTGTAACAGTTAATACTATAAAACTCCTAGAAGAAAATATAGGAGAAAATATTTTTGATTTGGGGCTATGCAACACATTTTTAGATAAAATACTAAAAGCACAAGGCAAAAGAAAGAAAATAGATGCAGATAATGAAACTAAAATATATTTTACCTAAATATAACATTTAAAAAGTTTTTAAAAAGAACCACATGAAGGATATATAAAGAGTCCACACATTTTAATAATAAAATGCAAAAATAATTTGAAAATGAGCACATGATTTGAATAAACATTTTCCAAAAAAGATATACAAATTACAAATAAACATGCAATAGTATGTTCAGCATCGTTAGCCATCTGAAGAATGTAAAATAACACCAGAATGAGATACGATGTCAGACACACTAAGGTCACCAAAATAAAAAAGATAGATAAGAACAACTGTTGAAAAGAATGCAGATAAATCAGAACTCTTATACATGCTGTGGAAATGAAAATTGTGCAGCTGCTTAGAAAAACAGGTCATTTCTCAAAAGGTTAATTAATTATAGAATTACCATTTTATCTAACAAATCCACCACCCTGTATATAACAAATAAAAATAAAAATATATATCCAGACAAAAATGTATACACTAGTGTTTATGAAGGCATTATTCATAATACCAAAAAACGGAAGCAACACAACTGTCCATTAAATGAAGAATGGATAAACAAAATGTGGTAAAACTCTATGATGGAATATTATCTGACAATAAAAAACATGATGGGCACACTTGACTGCATTTTAAAAACATTATGATTAATGAGAAAAAACTAGTCACAAAATACCGAAGTACTGTATGTTTTATTTAGATAAAATACCCATAATTAACAAATGCATAGAGATAAAAAGTCTATTAATGGTTGCCTAGACTTGAAGTTAAGGAAGAAAATGGGGAGCAATTGACAATAGGCATGAAATTTCTTTGGGACTGATGGAAATCTTCTATATTCGATTGTGATGATAGTTGCAGAACTCTTCAAATGTGAAAAACAATTAATTGTGCACTTAGAACACACACACACACACACACACACACACACACACACACACACACACACACACCTTCAGACCTATTGAGGTTATTCAAAAATAGCTTTTATAGCCCTTTCCATTAATCTAATTAGTTTTAACTGGGTGGGGTTTTTTTGAACCATAGCGAATCACTGAAGGTAATTTACAAAGTATATAACTTTCTCTTAATCTTATTCCCGCATCCTGACACATCCTTGGAAAGCGGACAGAACTTTAGTGCATGAATTTAGACAGACTCCTTAAGTATTCAAAATCCTTATTGGCATTTTTAACTTATTACAAAGAAAAAAGAGAGCAGAATATTTTTGGAAAATTTGCTTTCATTCTGTTTCTATTAGATTATTTTTGTATGTATTTAGAGGATAATGTCTTCTACATTATATAATAATGCATTTTAAAATGTCTCTTTAAAAATAGAAAAAAATGTGGTGATATGAATTTAAATTTGAAAGTTGTGTTCCAACAAGGAACAATACAGTTTCTCATGCAATGAATACAATTTAATTGTTTTCAAAGATTTGATTTCCTTGATTTCACCATGCACAAAATAAGTGGGCTTCACTTACATATTTATGCACCTGCATACAGTTATTTTAATTAATATGATCATTACTTCACATAGCCTATGCTATATATTTTATCCTAATAGTAAATAATCTATTTTAATACTTAACTGTGTACAATATTCCATTATATGCCTAGATTTTACTTATATCCCCTTCATTTTTTAAATATACATGCATTTTATATTTTAAAATAAATAAATGTAATGTATTATCATGAGAGCATAATCCTATAAATTTATAAAAATCCACAGAGCTTTTTTTAACTTTTCTTGCCTTTACTACCATGATCATTTAATGGCAATGTGGAGCTTCAGCTTACCCAAACTCATGGTTCAATTCTACCATGAGGAAATATATTATAAGGATCCAATAGGTCATTCATTCACTTATATATTTATTTATTTCAAAATATGAAACACTATGAATTTGCATGACATCTTTCCACAAGGGCTAATATTCTCAGTATCATTCCAATTTTATTGTATATTCTGTCAAAGTGAGCACTCATTTATTTAACTTTATAATAAAACTGTAGTTAATACATATTATTTATAAAATTGGTTATATAGAAAATTATCATAAGTAAATATTTTCCTTAATGCAATATTTTAATTAGATCCATATAAAATTGTTATTTTTATAGGTCAAATTTTAAAATGTTGCAAACATCATATGATTCAGCCTAAACATATACATAAATTAAAGCCCTTTTAGAAAGTTAATATTTGACTTAGTATTTATTGAGTCCCACTTATGCACCAACATGGAGTTAAAGTAAAAGAAAAATAAAAGGCTCAACAGAAACCCTATAAGCCAGAAGAGACTGGGCATCTATTTTCAACTTCCTTAAAGAAAACAAAATATTAGCCAAGAGTTTCATCTCCTGCCAAAGTAAGCTTTGCAAATAAAAGACAAATAAAATCTTTCCCCAATAAACATTGAAGGAATTCTGCCGGAGACCACCTCCAGCTGGGTTCAGGGTACCCCAAAGATGGAGATGGCATCGGTGATTGGGGGGAAGAAGAAAGAGAGAGAAAGAGAGAGAGAGAGAGAGAGAGAGAGAGAGAGAGAGAGAGAGAGAGACGACTCCAGTCTAGTGCAGAAGCCATTTAATGGGAATTACAACTGGTTTTTTATACACAGTCGGGTGTGTGAGGGGCACTCCCAACCCACCAGATGTTCTTTCAGGTATAATCCCATAACCTAATCGATGAAACCTTAATCCATTTATTCAACTTCAATAAATCCCTAAGATCATGACCCAGAAGCCTGTGACCAATACTAAGGCTCTTAGATGTGACCTGAGTTTGAATTATAAGTTGTGTGAAAGCCAAAACTGCAGTTTGTGGAAGAATGGGAGCAATGAGCTTCTAAAGTTAGCTTGTGTTCGTCCCGGTCTCAGAGTTTCTATGTTTTGAGCTCACAGGAGCTTAATCTGGTTAGTGCTGAGTAGAAAGGGGGAGGAAATGGGGTCAATAGCTCCCCAACGCATCCTAGTGGTCTCGGGGTCAACGGCCCTTCCTGATCCTTCTAATGCTCAGTGGGCCTCTGTGGCTGGCTCCCAACAGAATTCATTGCCACTAAACTGACTCTACAAGAGAAGCTCAAAGAAGTTCTTAACATGGAAACAAAACAATGATACTCATCATCATAAAAGGTCGCATAAGTACAAAGTTCAGAAATCCCACAAAACAACTACATGTTTGAAACTTCAAGGTGGCTAGCTGACAACACTATAGCAGTAACAAAAGCTTACATATCAATATCCACCCTGAATATAAATGGCCTAAATGTTCCACTTAAACATTATAGCGTGGAAAATGATAAATAGAAAAAAAACCCAAAACAAACCAAGGCCCAGCTATATGCTGCCTACAGGATACCCACCTACTACCAAAGATGGCTACAGAATCCAAATAAATGAATTAAAAAAGACATATCATGCAAATGAAAACAAAACAAAACAAAACAGCAGTAGCCATCCTCACATCAGATAGCACAGACTTTAAACCAACAACTGTAAAAAAAGACACAAGAAGAGTATTTTAAAATGATAAAGGGTTCAAGTCTACAAAAAGATTTAACTATTCTCATTATATATTCCCCCAATACTGGAGCACCCAAATTCATGAAGCAAATTCTGCTTGACCTTAGAAAGCATATTGATAACAATACAATAAGAATGGAGAACTTCTATACCCCACTGACATCACTAGGTAGATCACTGAAGTAGAAAATCAATGAAGAAACTGTAGACTAATATTGGACTGTAAACTAAACAGACTTAGTAGACATCTACAGAACATACCATCCAGCAACTACAGAATATATATTCTTTTCATCTCCTGATGGAGCATTCTCCAAAATTGACCATATACTTAACCATAACACGTCTCAATTATATATTTATATAATAGACATACTGTGCTCCAATAAGATGTTTGAGATGCATATATATCTCAAGCATGTTATTGGGACACAGTGGAATTAAGTTAGAACCCAATACTAAAAGAAACTCCCAAAACTATATTATTGCATAAAACTGAACACCTTACTCTAGAATAATTCTTGAGTAAACAATAAAATTAAGGTAGAAATTTAAAAAATATATTGAAACAAAAGAAAACAGAGACACAGCATAACAAAACCTCTAGAATACAGCAAAATCAGTACTGAGAGAAAATTGTATAGCATTAAATTCCTACATAAAAATGATAGAAAGATCTGAAATCAACAGGTTAACCTCATATCTCATGGAACTAGAAAACAAGAAAAATATAAACCTAAAAGTGGCTGAAGAAAAGAAGTAAAAAAAGATCAGAGCAGAGGAGATGGGGCCCAAACAACTGATATAAGAGATGAATTAATCCAAAAGCTGGTTCTTCAAATGGATAAACAAAATTGACAGATCACAAGCAAAACTAACCAAGAAAAAAAAATAGAAAATTCAAAAAAGGCCGGGCCTGGTGACTCAGCCTGTAATCCCAGCACTTTGGGAGACTAAGGTGAGAGGATTGTCGCAGGTTCAAGACTAGACCAGGCGAGACCTCGTCTCTACAATACATAAAAAATTAGCAGGCCATGGTAGCGTGTGCCTGTAGTTCTGGCTACTTGGAAGGCTGAGGCAAAAGGATCGCAGGTGTCCAACAGGTCCACGCTGGGGTGGCCGTGAGTGTGCCATGGTACTCCAGCCTGGGCAACAGAGTGAGACTCCAACTCAATTAAAAAAAAAAAGAAAGAATATTCAAAAAAGTATAATTAGAAATGATAGAGGTGACATTATAACTGATACCACAGAAATGCAAAATGATTATCAGAGACTACTATGAACATCGTTATAGCAATAAATGGGAAAACTTAATGGAAATTGATAAATTCATGGATGCATACAACCTCCCAATACAGCTTCAGGAATAAATAAAAATTTGAATAGAATAATAATGAAATTGAATCAATAATAATAATAATATCTTCCAACAAAAACAACAAAAGCCTGGGGTCAGATTAATTTACAGTCATATTTTACCAGATGTAAAGAGCTACCAATCTTACTGAAACTATTTCAAAAAATTGAAGAGGATCGCCTTCATAACTTCCTCTTTGAAATCAGTATCACACTGATACCCAAATCGGGCAAAGAATTAGCAGGAAAGCAAAACAAAACAAAAAAACAAAAGACAAGCCAATATTCCTAATATGGATGCAAAAATCCTTAACAGTGTATTAGCAAATTGAATTAAACAATATATCAAACAAAACAAAAGACATCACAAGCAAGTGGGTTTTATTTCAGGGATGCAAGAATGGTTCAATATTCACAAATCAATAAATGTGATTTACCACATAAACAGGAACAAAAATAAAAATTGCAGAATCATCCTAATAGATACAGAAAAGTAATTTGATAAAATTCAACATCACTTTGTGATAAAAATCCTCAACATACTAGGCATCAAAGGAACATTTCTCAAAATAATAAGAGCTATATATGACAAACTACAGCTGGCATCACGCTTTATGGGGAAAAGTTAAATAAAAATATTCTTCCTTAGAACAGGAAAAAGACAGAAATGTCTACTTTTACCACTCTTATTCAACATTGTACTAGAAGTCCTAGTGAGAGTAACCTGGCAAAAGAAAATAAAAGGCACCCAAACTGACAAGATTGTATATCTAGAAAGACTAAAGACTCCTCCAAGAGGCTTCTAGATCTGATAAACAACTTCAGTAATGTCTCAGGACACAAAAATCAATGTACCAAAAACAATAGTGCTTTTATACACTAATAATGCTCAAGCGAGCTCAGTTGTGTTTACATTAGTCACACACACACACACACAACCTATGAATACATATAACCAAGGAGGTGAAAGATCTATGCAAGAAGGACTACAAAACACTGATGAAATAAATTGTAGATGACACAAACAAATGGAAGAACACCCCATGTTCATGGATCAGAAAAATCAATGCTGTTAAAATGATCATACTGTCCAAAGCAATCTACAGACTCCTTATCAAAATGCCAACATCATTTTTCAAAGAACTTAAATAAAAAATTCTAAAGTTTATATGGAACCAGCAAAAGCCTGAATACCTAAAGCAATCCTTAGTAGAAAATATAAAATGTGGAGGCATCATTACACTGTTTCAAATTATACTACTAGGCTATAGTAACTAATACAGTATGATACTCATACAAAGATGGAGAGTGAGAATAAAGAAATCCTCAATAAAGTCACATACCTACAACCAGCTGACCTTTGATAAAGCTGACAAAAATAAACAATGGGTAAATAACATGCTATTCAATAACTGGTGCTAGGAAAGTTGACTAGCCATATGCAGAAGAATGAAACTGGACTTCAACTTTTTGCTATAAAAAATAAACTCAAGATTGACTAAAGACTTAGATAGAAGACCCAAAGCTATGCAAATCCTATTAGAAACCCTAAGCAAATAATTTATGGGAAAAATCCCAAAAGAAAATGCACAAACTGTTATGAGAGGGAGGGAGGGAGAAGGATGGGGGGGTGATACGTGACAACACCACGTGAGTGAGAAAACCAACACTGCATATTCTCAGTTGTATACAGAGTTAAATGGTCATAAAGATGGAAAGAGCAAACACTGGGGACACCAAAAGTGAGGAGGCAGTGAGGGATGTCAGCATTCAGTAGTTATTTTGGGTACATTGTTCACTATCTAACCATAACCCTAACCCTCACTCAATCCTCACTACTTCGCAATATGCCCATTTAAACACATGTGCTTTCATTCCTTGGATCTAAAAGAAAAAAAAATATGGAAACTGCTCTAAAGCAATTCAGAATTAGAGGGAGAACAGACATTTGAAAATATTTGTAAATGTGATATAAGTAGTAAGATTTGTATGTCTACAAAAAAATATAGTGATGGAGTATTTATTTGAATTCAGCACTCTGAAAAGATCTTTCATGTCAGAATAAGACCCTGTAAAATGTATTTTTCTATATTGAACAATAATAAGTGCTACACCTTTTGCCATTTTTTTGAAAAAATTGAGAATTTTAAGTTAAGTTGATAAAGGTCATAAGAAAATCGCCTATATATAAGCACTGTAACTTTCTTTCAATTTATCTTCCTTCAATATATAAAACACAAATGTCCACAGAAAGAAGGATGCAATAAATAACATTTAGAGTTTGTTTCCCATATTGATTCTGAAAGAGTGTGAACATATACTAGTATAAGCATATAAATATCACATATAAATAACAATACACATGCAGGCGTGATGGCTCGAGCCTGTAATCCCTGCACTTTGAGAGGCCAAGGAGAGAGGATTGCCTGAGCTCAGGGGTTCGAGAGACCAGCCTGGGCAACATGGCGAGACCTTGTTTCTACAATAAAAATTAAAAAATAAAAATTAGCCGGGCATGGTGGCGCATGCCTGTAGTTCCAGTTACCTGTAAGGCTGAAGTGGAAGGATCACCTGAGCCCAGCAGGTTGAGGTTGTGGTGGCCATGAGTGTGCCACTGCACTCCAGTCTGGGTGACAGAGTAAGACTGACTCAAAACAATAACAACAACAACAATATACACCTATAGTACACTACTCTCTATATACTGCTATGCCCTAATTTTTCTTTTTGAATAAATTATTGTTATAAGAAATATATGTGTAAATTTAAGAGCATATACTCAACTTTCAATCTAATCTAGACTTAAAACAAATTTGCTATTGTGATCTGGAAAAAAAATATGTCTTACGTAAACCTTAACTCTTTCATTAAGAACATTAAATAAAGCTTATATAGTAAAAATATAACTTTAATATTTGAATAATACCACTTTGTGTCTAAACTGTGATTTAGTTTAGTTCCCAATGCCCCTTAGCAGTGCCCATTGTCAGTTGTTCTCACCTTTGTGCTAATGTGCCCCTTATGAGTGAGAATATGTGGTATTCAGTTCTTTGTTTCTGTAATAACTCACTCAGATCGATGGTCTCCAGTTGACTTCATGTTGCTGCAAATATGATTTTGTTCTTCTCTATGGATGTGTAGCATTCCAAAGCATAGAAGTACCAAATTTTCTTTATCCAGTTCATTTGCGATGAGTATGTGGGTGGTGACTATGTTTTTGCTATTGTGAGCAGTGTTGTAATGAACACACGTGTGCAGGCATCTTTTTAGTAGAGAAATTTATGTTTCTTTGACTATATTCCAAGCAGTGGGATTGCTGGATCATATGGCAGCTCCATTTTTAGTTCTTTGATAAAATGCCACACTGCTTTCCATAAAGGTTGAACTAGCTTACATTCCCATCGACAGTGTAGAAGCATTCCCTCTTCTGTTACCTTGCCAACACGTATTGCTTTTTGACTTATTAAGGCTAGCCATCATGACCTATAGGAGTGGTACCTCATTGTAGTTTTGATTTGCAATTCTCTGATTAATGAAGCTGAGAATTTGTTTTGATACGTTTGTTGCTTGGATATCTTTCTTTGAGAAATATCTGTTCATACTCTTTACCCACTTTTTAATGGGGTTATTTGTTTTTGTCCTGTCAATTCATTTGCGTTCCTTATAAATCTTGGCTGTTAGGCCTTTGCCAGATGCATAACTTGCAAGTATTTTTCCCCTTTCTGATAATTTCTTTTGTTAGGCAAAAATGTTCTAGCTTCGTTAAGACCTACCTGTCCATGTTAGCTTTTGCTGCATTTACTTTTAAGGACTTGTCCATGAATTCATTGCCTATTCCAATGTCCAGAAGGGTGTATCCTGGGTTCTCTTCTAAGATTCTTATAGCCTGAGGTTTCATATTTAAGCCTCTGATCAGTTTTGAGTTCATTTTTGTATATGGTGGTAGGTAGGGGTCCAGTTTCATTCTTCTGCATGTGGTTAGCCAGTTTTCCCAGCACCATTTGCTAAATATGGCTTCTTTCCCCAATATTTGTTTTCCTTGGCTTTGTTGAATATAAATTGGCTAAAGGTCAGTTATTTTATTTCCAGATGCTCTGTCCTGTTCCATTGGTCTATGTGTCTATTTTTGTACCAGTACCATGCTTTCTTGGTTACTGTAGCCTTGTAGTAACATTTGAAGCCTGAAAGTGTGATGCCTCCAACTTTGTTCTTTTTGCTGAGGATTGCTTTAACTATTTGGGCTCTTTTTTGCCCCAAAATATTTATACATCTGTACATTTGCATTTGTTTCCCTCTTATAATAATTTTCTAGAAGTGCTATTTGAGGGGCAAAGGGAATGTTACAAAAAATTATTTATACAGATAGAAAGTTGTAGCAATTAACATTCTCAATAGCAATTTATTTAATTTCTCATATACTGTTGCTAATAGTAGCTATTTTTAATTTACAGAGAGAGCGTATAAGTTCCTAAAAGGCAAAATTTGCTTGCATTTTTGTTTATTTTAACCTTTATTCTATATAATTATTGATGGATTATATTCTTTGAGACTGGGATCTACATATTTTAAATATTTATATAAGAATATCTTATTTTTCTTCATAATGAATTGAAAGACATCTATATGCCAAAGTTTTGCCACTTGGCTGTCAAAATTATAGCAAATATTTTTTCTGCTTTCACATTTTAAAATCTTTTCCATCTTAGTTATTACTTGTAAACATTTTAGCATGTTTATTCCTTGCTAAATTTTATAAATGCTAAGTTTTTATTTTTATTTTTCTAATTATTTTTAGCATAACTTTCAGATTCTAATGAAAATAATTTTGCTTCAAAGTGTGAAGAGAGGCACTGATTTATTCTTTTTCCATAAATAGTTATCCAATTTTCAACAAAATGTATAGCTATTTTATACTAATATATATCACCATACATTGAATCATATATACAGTTATAACTGTTACTATAATTTTTGTTCTGTGCTGATATTCATGCCTATTCCATTGTCAATATTGTTTTACTTATAGTACTTTTCTAATATAATTGAACAGACAGCTATTCAAGTATTTGGTCATTGTTTTCTTCTGAACATTATTTTGTCTGTTTTATGAGTGTTTTTTGTTTCCTTCACTTTACATTCACTTTGACAAATTTCACTCTTTCTTAGTTGGTGGGGAGAGACAGTAGAGATAATTCTTAATTTTTTTTATAAATTTGTTATTGAATAAATGTATGCATTGATTTTGTGAAAATTAACATCTTTACAACACAGTGTTCTTGTTAAGAAATATATTATTGGTCCTCATTTATTTTATATGATTTGTTCATTTTTGAAATAGCGTGCTTCAGTTTCATTGCACTAGTTGTTTCCTCTTTAATATGGTCTTTCCCCCAATTAATCTCTAATTATAGTGGCCAACTCCCATGCTTCAGACAGGTCTCCATTGAAATATCTTCACCTAAGAGGATTTTTCTTACCTCTTGCCCCAGGCCTCTCATACTTTATTCTTTTTCCTCTTTCTATTTTTTCAATATATTTATCATTAACAGATGCTACGTTTCTTATTGTCTTCCTTACCGTGTCATAACTCACATTGGCAAGTTCCTTGTTTTTTTTTAATGCTACATCTTTATGGCCCAGAAGAGCATTTAAACATCATAAACACTCATAATTAATCAATGGTTCTTAGTGGAAATTTACATTTAATTTTCATAAATTATGAAAATTTCTTAGGTTAGTTTTTTTTTTGTAGCTATGTGAATGAAGTGCATTATATTATGTTATTTTCAACGACTCTCTAAAAATTGTTTATTTTTGCAAAATTATAGAGATTCAGATAAATTTTTTGAAAATTTCTGTGTATCTGATATACTTTATCATAGCAAACATTCAGGATTTAATGAATACAGATATAAAGATTAAGATAGGAATAGAAGTAGTGATATACACTCTACACGTAGCTAAATAAATATATAGATATTCAAACAAAAAACCAAGTCAGCTGGGCATGGTGGCTCATGACTGTAATGCCATCACTTTGGGAAACCAAGGAAAGAGGATTGCCTGAGCTCAAGGGTTTGAGACCAGCTTGTACAAATTGGTAAGACCTAGACTCTACAATAAATAATGATAATAATAATAATAAATCTGAGTATGGTGGTCCGTATCTGGTGCTCCATCTATTTGGAAGGCTGTGTTGGAAGGATTGTTTGAGACCAGTAGGTTGGGGCTGCCATGGCTGTGAGCATGCCAACTGCTCGCCAGCCTGGGCGAGAGAGATTCTGACTCAAAAAAAAAAAAAAAAGTCACACCAAAACTCATCGAAACCATTAAAATCTATCTCCACCACGTATTTCTGTATTTTGAATTCTTATTAGTGGAGCTACCAAATTGAAGGAGCATAAATACAGAATACTGACAAATGACAGTACAGTGAGCTAAAAGAAAGTGGCTGGCAGGGGATTCCAGAGATGACATGTTTCATGTGACAATGTTGTTAATAGCTGGAAATAATTTGTGAAGCATCTTCTGAAGTGACTGCTCAGGTGATTCTAAAATAGGATGATGGAGGAACCCCATTACTGAGGAAATATTATCTATAACAGTAGAAGTTGTGCCATTGGTGAAAACCTTTCTGCTCTGTACGCATTGGGAATTTTGGCCTGACAGCCCGAGTCTTTTGTATTTCTGCTGTCGTATGATCTGCAAGATTTCAAGCCTTTTATGAGCCATTAGGTTAGAAAAAATTTAAGATCTCTTCCAAACTAATAAAATTTTTGTGACATAGATTGTATGTTATATCTGCAAATAATTTATATTCCAAAGGAGGAAACACAATTAAAAAAGAGATCACTTTTAAATCCAGGAAAAAAAAGTGTTTTGCACATCCCTCTTTTTGTAGGTTCTGTCTCTTCATCTGTTTACTATGCCTGGTAGAAAGAGTTTATTGCTAAAAATTCTCACACAATTGCCTTTCTTACCATATGTAGTTCAACAGCAATGTGTAAATTGTTTTTATACATATAGGTTAAAATGTGTGTGATCTAAAACCAGCACATGTCTCAGGTAGAAATGGGGATTCAGGATTCTGTGTTTGATGGAATCACAGCCCCAAAGATATTGACATAGCATATGTTACTGTGGTCTCTTCTTGAATCCTTTACCAAGCATCGATCAAGTTTGGATAAGACTTATGTTTCATGAGATACTAATTATAAGGTTGGGGCTTTGTGATATATTTATATATAGCCTGCCTTCCATATTCACGGGTTCTACATCTGTGGATTAAACCAACAACAGATCAGAAATATTTTTTTTAAATGATGCTGTACTGAATATGTACAGAATATTTTTCTTGTCATTATTTCTAAACATGACAGTAAAGTTATTTACATAGTATTCACATTACATTAGTTGTTATAAGTAAACAAGATTTAAAGTATATGGTACTATGTGTATAGTTTATATAAAAATAGCATACCATTTTATAAAAGAAATATAAGCAACCAAATATTTTGATATCAACAGGAATTCCAGAAACCAATCCCTCCTAGATGCCAAAAAATGGCTTTATCTATATCTATAATCTATCTATCTATCTATCTATCTACCTATCCATCCATCTATCTGTCATCTATCATCTATCTATCTATATCTATCTATCTACCCATCTATCTTGCAAAATGTTGCCCAGAGTCATCTGGTTGCAGAAAGCGTCTGCAGAAAAGTTTCTTCCCTCCCATGTTGTGTTGGTCTGTGACAATTAGGTGATTACTAGGCAGTTAAATGACTTTTCCATTCTCTAATTCTTAGTATTTTCTCTATTGTAAACAGTAGTAAGAAGAAAAAGAAGAGCTAAAAAAAATCTATTTAGGGTAGCACACTGCCACTGTGTGTATGTGTGTAGCACACTGTCACTATGTGTATGTGTGTCTGTGTGTACATGTGCCTGCATTTATGGATGGACGAAAATTAACCTAGATGTTTAGAGTTGTTTGTGAGCTTTATGTTCCCTGAATGTTTCAAAGACTAATTTAGGTTTTTTTTTAATGCTTCAGTCCATCTTTTAAAACAATAATTCTCTAATTCAGAGTCCATTCCTTCTAATATCTATTGGACTGTGCATATGCAATTTTATTTTTTTTAAAAAGAGCTATTTGGATGACAAAAAAATTAACATTATTTTTTATTTACCACAAGGGAGTTTTTAAGACACTAGAGAAAATAGAACACAGTAAGCTATTTTATTTCCTGGTGTATGATCAAAGAACTGCCAATTTAGTATACTGCTTTAGCCTTCAGATACTACATTATGCTTCTGTTGCACTTAGAAATTCAACACTTGAATTTCAAATGCCACGGATACTTGCTAATGCAGTAGGTCTAGACTAAGCTTTTGGTAGGTTTTCTACTCTCCTGAAATTTATAATGCATCACCTGTTCCCTGTGAAAGGGTTTAGTCTTTTTGCCTCAGCATAACCATTAGAAAACATTCAGACATTCCACTGCAGAACTAGTAGCCTATTGCTTCCCCCCTGAACAAATCTCCATCAGATGCAAGACCAGGACAGCTCAACCATACATGGTTAGCATAATAATCTCTAGTAAACTTTTAGGTTCCTTGTCAAGGCCGAAGATCAAAGGTCACTCTTTGGCTGGCCAAAGTCATAAAAGTAATAATATGATCACCCCACCTTTGGTCAAGGAATTTGTGAGTTACAAATGTCTGAGTTTGTGAATTGCAAATGTCTAACAAGTTTCTTGCAGGAAACCCCCCCCCCAGGGTTAACCTAATCAGCCCTTTGTGACCTAGATGACACAGATAAGCCCCACCATGGCAGCAATCATGTGACTAACTCACCCGTCTGCCTGCTGTCCATCACCTGACCGTCAGTACCTGTGCTCGCCTGCCCCTTTGTGATGACATGAAGCAGACCACCACCCAATCACCGTGATGATCTCCCCCCATCCAGGGGAATGGTTAAAAGGACTCAACCACAAGCAACCAGTGGCCATTGCCTTGCTAGACTCTGGTGTGGCCATGTACTCTTTGAGCTATGGCTGTTGCCATGCTTCCTGGTTTTGGTTTTTCTTCCCCTCCTTGGGGAGGTGAGCCTTCTCTCTCCCTTCTCTTTCTCTCTCTAATTTACTTTTAAGTAAACTTTTCTTTCTTAACCTTTTTGTGTGTTGCAATTCTTTGCATTTACTCGGATCTCTGGGTTGCCAGCGCACACCTCGGACTTGCCAACCCCGGCAGTGCTGCACCTCCCCGGGCCTCTCCTCTCCCTCCATCCATCTACCCTCACCCTGTCCGTACCCTAACACCCTGTACTCTATATTAAGAGATTCTGGAAATAACTGACCATTGAACTTATTTTTCACACATTTATTAGTCATCTGCCTTTATCAGACTCTGCCCTAAGTGCAGGCAATAAAAGGATGACTCAGAATGGCTGCCAATGTTGGCATAAATACATCTGTGAGTTCCTCAAACACACAACAGCATATGGCAGTGTTTCCAGCTTGACAGAATTTCAAACAATGTGAACTGACACTTAATGAGAATGTCTGTGGTATACGAACCCATCACAAAGCGCATTATCATTCTCTTTACCACCCCAGACTTTTCAAAACCAGATGATGACAAGCTGTGAGCATTGGGCTACCATCCCGGAGGAAAACAGAACTGAGGTTAAGAAGCAGCATCTTGGTAACAGATAATCAATTCAACAAAAATCAAATCTCTACCAGTATCTGAAGGATATGAAGAAGTGAGTATCTTAGATTAAGACTGGCTAGAGCCAAGGCATGGTGGCTAGCACAAGTTAGACATAGGTAGATAAATTTTTCCATTGGCAGGTTTTAGGAAGCATTCAAACGTTTTATAAATTACCCTTTACAGCAGATCAAGCTGCAACCTACCCCACCCCCTTGGCAAATCAAAAGAAAACCCCGTCAAGTTCAAGGTCAACCTAACCTTTCAATTCTTAGCTTAGCATAATCATCACTAAGAAACTTTCAGGTTCCCTGACAAAGCAGAAAGTAAAACACCACCTCTTAACTGACCAAAGCCACAGAAATGATAAGACCACACTGTAGCTCTGGAATTTGTGAATTGGAAACTGGCAGGTCTGCAAAAGACAGTGTGATCAGGAAAAGATCATCCTTCTCCTTATCTCCTTCCATCAGTAGCCTGGAGATGTCAATCTCCAGAGTGAAAGTTATCTAAGCTCCACCCTTTTGTAGCATCCTTTGAAGCTTTGTTAGCATCATTGTGAAGGTGTATCAGGTCGATTACAAAGCGCAAAAGTATCATTTCTTTTGCCCATGCCACCGACTCTGGCATGTCTTTCTTTTGTTTCTCCCTTTTTTCTCTAATACATTTTGTTTGAAAACTTTGCTTGAAAACTTTGCTGGCTGCTCAAAAATTCATTTCGGAAATGAGCCAAAAAAAAAAAAATCCATGGGTTTTGTGCCACACCCGGCACTGTGTGGTCTGTAAGTTTGGCACCACCAGCTTCTCTCTCTCTCTCTCTCTCTCTCTCTCTCTCTCTCTCTCTCTCTCTCTCTCTCCTTTCAGCCTCTGTCATTTTCTTTTTTGTCTCTACTTTGTTTTGGGGGTCACCTATAGACTTTCCTCCTTGTTGCTCAGTTTCTGCTTCCTCTGGTCAGTATCATTGGTCCTGCCTGACAGTAGGTAGAATGGAGTCAAACTCCCACACCTTTGCAGAAATGAAACAGGAGCAATCCTTCTTGACAGAAGGCACAGACAGAGTGAATGAAGCCAGACTTCATTTCTGTGCAGCACTGAAGACCCCACCTTTTCTCATGCTTTGCTCTCACTGCTATACTGGAGTAAGGGAATGATTCCTACTTGGAATGTGGATAGAATGTTTTTCTATGGTATTTAAGCAGCTAGAGTTCTTGTTTTCAAATGCTAGGTTACTTGGCAGTGAATCTGTGTCTAAAGGTTTAAGCTTTGCCTGAACTTGCAATCAATTCTTTGTCTCTGTAAAAGTGTTTAAAGGTATCTTGGAATCAGAGAGTATATTTTAAGTCCCTACTTTAAAATTTAGTGCTAGATAACACTGCTGTTTGTGTTGTAAGCTTTGCTAAATATTTTTTTAATTTCTTTTTTGGAAAAAAAATAAATTTACTAAGTTTGGTACTTCTGCAGGACAGGCAAAATGTTGGGGGCTCTCTCTGTGGCCCAAAGAGTGTGGGAACTAATTACTCTCACCCAATTATCCACATGTCACAATTAAAACTGTAACTTAGTAATTTATAAAGGGTCTTAACAAATTTACTTGTTCATAATTGGAAATAAGAAAGAACAGATAATTTCATGTCTATGTAGTCTATTCACATTAAAAAGTTTTTTGTATCAGATCAATTCAAAGGCACTGTCAGAAAGTTCCAAATTAAACCTCATTGGTTTGCAGCCCTCAGGTCACAGGCATACAGACATAGGAAGTCCTTTGTAGGTGAGGTGAATTATGAAGCAGCAGGAAGATTCAGCAGGGCTGGGGATTCTCAGGTCGAAAAAGGCCATCAGGGTCCCAGGGACACCTAACATCTCTGTTTATGGCTTTATTTTTTCAGCATTCTCCTTCCAGGAACATAATGCTGAAGTGTTCAAAGGCAAAATTCTGGGTTTTCAAGGAATGCAAACAAGATAATGGGTACTGCCCAATCTGTACCCTCAGACACCCCATTTGGACAGATTTTAAAGAACTGGGAAAAATTAGAATTACGCAGTTGACAATGAGAAAAGTTAATAGATTATTGTAATAAAATGTGGACTTAATACAGGGTAGCAGATAATGAGGTTTGGAAAAGAAATGGAGCTCTTTGCTTTAATACCATCTGGTAATTAGATTCATTTTGTAGACGTGAAGGGATGTGACCAGAAGTTCCATATGTAGAAGCATTTTTAAAAACTTATTTTACTACTTTGCAAACAAGATTATATCTTATGGAATATTAAATACCCAACGCCAGAGACTTAACTCAAAACCACAAATATCAAACTCCCAATTACCAAAAACTTACTGAGCTTTTTAACAACCAAGACGTTAAGAAAAAAAGAGAGACTCCAGGATGAGCACCAGCAAGACAAAAAGCCATGAAGCCTTTTGGCAATTGCCTTTAGTGGCAAAACTACAGCCACCCCACAGAGACCTGGTAAAAATAAAGCTGCTAAGAGTGATGGTATCTGCTGTTATGGGTGCAATCAATCTGGACACTTGAAGCACAGTTGTCCTCAGTGGCCTAAGCCCCCAGGATCTTGTCCAACGTGTGGACTAGAAGTCCATTGAAAGAGCTAGTGTGGTTTCTCCTGGAGGGGATAGGGACACCTAGTTTGTAAATGGTGGACACTGACTGATGGGGCTCAGAGACCCCCACCAGACCAGTGCTCTGTTTGCCATCAACCGAGAGAATCCCTGGGTCTGTATGGACGTGGCTGGAGTCCAAATTAATTTCTTGATCAATCCTGAGACTAAGTTTTCAGCCATAGATGTTCAAGCTGAACCTCTTTCTCCTGACACTTGCTCCCTAGTGGGAGTGTGGAGGAGTTCAACAGTTAAATGTTTAAACTACCTTCTAATCAAAGGTTACTAAAAAGTTAATTCAAATTATAAATATAAAAAATTATCTATTAAAAAGATAAAAAGAAAGAACCCAGAAAGCAAAAGAAGGATGGAAAGAAAGTTTTTGGTATATAAGTATGTTTTCGGTAAGAAAGAAGGACATAAGGATAGGAATAATTTTGTCATGCTTTGGAACTTTTATGGTGAATTTTTGTCCTATAATAGAGTGAATAGTTATTGGAAAGAAGGAAAGTATAGGACAAAAATAAGAGGGTGTAAGCATGTCAAAATCTGGTATGTGTTTATCATAAGATGGTATGAGGAAAGTTTTTGGAAATAAATATGTGAAAGGAATTCTATGAAAAATCAAGTTTACAAAAATAGCATGTAGGTGTAAGAATTAAACATTAATATCAATTGCTGATGTTAGGCCAAAACACCACTTTGTCAAAGCAACTGTCTTTTTTATTTTTTAAAAAACACTAACCTTTCACTCTTTAGTAAGTAACTACAGTTTTAAAATCAGTAAAATAACATGCTTTCAAAATTTAAATATTTTGTCTAAGTCTACTGGTCCATTGGCTAAATATCAGTTCTGCTAAATGCTTTAAAGTGTAAAACTTTGCTTCTGTAATACTTTTTGTACTTGTTGTCAGTAAATTTACATCTTTAAATTTAAACTGTTAAAGGTTTATGCTTCATTAATCACAGATATAATCGTGTTAGCTAAAAATCTAAAAAGTGTTATTTAGTGCAAATTGCTAACAAACAAGAGTTAATTGCATAAACTGAGTTATAAAAACCAAACAATTTTATAACTTCTTTGTTTAAAGTATTACCAACTTTTTTTTTTTTTTTTTTTGAGTTGGAGTCTCACTCTGTTGCCCAGGCTGGGGTGCAGTGGCACTCTCAGTGTCACTGCAGCCTCGACCTCCTGGGTTCAGGTGATTCTTCCACCTCAGCCTTCCAAGTAACTGGAATTACAAGCACAAGACACCATACCCGGCCAATTTTTTGATTTATGGTAGAGAGGATGTCTCGTCAAGTTGCCCACGCTAGTCTTGAACCTTTGGGATCAGGCAATTCTCTCACCTCAACCTCCCAAAGTGCTGGGATTATAGGCACAAGCCACCATGCCAGGTTGCTAATATTTTTTTTTCAGAGTCAAAAGAAAAGTACTTTTTCTTGGAGAAATTCACAGTTTTTTTAAACAAATAAGTTAAGTATAGTCTTGCAAGCAAAATTTAAAATGTATATTTTTCTCCAAACCTAATTTCATAAAATGTAATAAAAAAAGATTAATTTATAACAGTATGGTTGTTTGCATAAATTCAATAAGAGTCTGTTTTCTTTTGTAACAAAATGTGATTGGAAACACTGATTATTTTACCAAGGCTTTAACTGAGATAATATTTCAGAATAGACTGCTTTAAAGAATTAAGATTAGTGTTTAAGCCAATCTGAGATTTCTTATGGGGAAAAAAAAGTTCTGACAAAGCCATTTTTTAAAAGGCCTATATGGTAGATATCTCATTACACTTAATATACAAATAAGACAAATCTAAACAAGTAAACTAATCCTACTCTAATTTGTCTTTAACAAAAATAGAAACTGAAAAAAACTTGTGTTAGGGTACTGAATAGGGACAGGGTGAGGGTGGAGAGGTAGGGAAGGCGTGCAGAACTGCCAGGGCTGGCAAGCCGGAGGTGCGTGCCGGCAACCCAGAGATCTGAGTAAATTGCAAAGAAATGCGACACACAGAGGTGAGAGAAGAAAATATTTATTTAAGAAATGTTCACCCCCCACAGAAAGGGAGTGGGCCTACACTCTAGGTGAGTGTGGCCTTGTAGCCCCCCAGAGTCCTGGCTTAAATCCTTCTTTTGGAGATGCTGCACGTGACTGCTGTGACTTCCTTACCAACCACCTGTGGATGTCTTGGAGAACTTGTGACACAGAGACCCATTAATGTCTGCCCACATTATCATAGCCCCTAGAGAAGGGCGTGACAAGGATTCTAATTCTTCTGCACCTTCCCAAAGGACATTCCTTAGACCTAATGGAGAGTGTACTTCCCCTTATCTGCTAGGCATTCTGTGGGTAGCTTCAGGGGTTCTTTGGCTTTCCTGTAAGATAGGGCCCAATTTACTGGAAGATTGAATCCCCACCTGTTCTCCCTCTGAGCGGTTATAACTTTTGTAATAACAAGTTTCATGACTTTTACAGTCCTTGCCCATTGCATGATGTCTTAGGCCTTGTAAATTCCCTTTACTCTAGGCAAACTTGACTGCCACTACGAGATACCTCTGGTACCTGGATGTCTGTTTCTGAAAAGACAAAGTTGGTAAAGTTAATTATACCTAAAGTGTGCATTTCTCCAAAAACATAGCTTCTACTTTCTCATCATTGTATTAAGATTTAGGAAGAAGAGTAAAGAAAAATGCATTTCCTGCTCTCGGCCTGTCTTTTCAGCTCCATGGTTTTGCACAAGAAGCCCCTGATGCAGACACCATTTGGGACACTATTAAAAACAATATCTCCTCATTTGCTTGAATTGTTCCTTTTATTGAGCCTAATGTACTGATTATAATCCTGCTAGTTTTGAACCCAAGTCTTTTTAACTGTCTGGTTCAATTTGTCTTTTCCAGAATCTGGCAATTTCATGCCCACAGAATGGTCTTGCAAGCATTCCAGTAGGCGCCTGCAAACGATGCCTCTGTTAAAACATATCTGGATGTCTTAGATAAGACAGAGAGAGATTTTCCATCTCTACCTAGGCAGGACTATGCCCACTGCCAGCTTTGAAGAAGCTACAGATGGACCTTCACCCTTTAGCACCCAGAATGATTATGGGATTGAAAAACTCTAAGGGTGGAGGGGTTGAGACAGAGTAGTTAGCACAGATTACACATAGAGAGATACAGTTTTCATAGGCAGGTTCTAGGAAGCATTTAGACATTTATAAATTACATTTTACTGCAGACCAAACCGCAGCCTACCCCACCCCTTTGACCAATTAGAAGAAAGCCCCTCACAGGCAAGACTAGGACAGCCCAACCTTTCAATTTGTGGTTTAGCATAATCATCACTAAGAAACTTTCAGGTTCCCTGACAAAGCAGAAAGTCAAATGTCACCCCTTAACTGACCAAAGCCATAGAAATGATAATGAGACTATCTTGTGGCTCAGGAACTTGTGAACTGGAAACTGGCAGGTCTGCAAGAGACAATGTGGTCAGGAAAAGACCACTCCTCGCCTTGTCTCCTCCCATCAGGAGCCTGGAGATGTCAATCTCCAGAGTGATGGCTACCTAAGCTCCACCCCTTTTGGCATATTAATCATTGCGAAGGTGTATCAGGTCTACTGTAAAGAGTGAAAATATGGTTTCTCTTACCCATGCCACCAGCTCTGGCATGTCTCCCTTTTGTTTCTCGCTTTTTTCCTCTAATAAACTTTGTCTGAGAACTTTGCTGGCTGCTCAAAAATTCGTTTCAGAAATGAGCCAAACAATTCACAGGTTTTGTGCCATGGCCCATCTAACATCAGAGCAATAATGGATCTTGCATTCCTGGCAGGTGAGTGTGGGCCCTATCAATCAGAGGACAGAGCCATTGGTGCATTTATTCAAATTGGACCAACAGGCAGGACTTACTAGAAACAAACAACTCAGGGAATATCAAGTAGACTATAGCTAAGATCATACAGCAACAGAGCTATGAGCATTCTCACAGATAGTTGAATCTTTTGTCTGTTTTTGTGTATTAGGGAGGATGGATTGCTTCCTTAAATTATGCTCCTATTAGAAGATTAGAAGGACAAATATAAAACTATAGAAAGTTGCATTCATTCCTCATCAAGTGTTGTAGTTCTCACAAATCTAGCACACGCCTACAAGCCACTTGCTTCTTTTAAACTGGGTTGAATAAGACAAGAAGTCACAACATGGTCCAGAAACTGAATAGTGATTACAAGGTTGAAATGTGGCCAAATTCTGATTTATTAATAATGCGGTAGAAATCTATGTAATGTATTGGCCTAACATAAAAGATGTGCCTTAGTTAATTATGGCTAAGCACTATTGTTTGTTTTTACAGCAGTGGAAGCAATCTTAATTGCAGTCATAGCAAATTATCTTAGCCTCATTCTATTTCAAAAAAGCGTTTTTAATTTTTCTACAGAATAAATTTAAAATTGTTTTTTTTTTTTTTTGAGTGGGAGTCTCACTTTGTCACCCAGACTGGAGTGCAGTGGCCGCTCCCGGCCACTGCAGCCTCGACTTGCTGGTTCAGGCAATCCACTCACGTCAGCCTCCCAAAGCGTGGGATTACAGGCTGAGTCACCGAGCCCGGCATAAAATTGTTAATAATAATTGCATTAGTTTATGTTCAATTATAGTAAATAAAAACATGTGGGGTCAGAAAATACAGAAAAAAATTGCAAATATCACAGATAAAAGAAGAGAAAGTCTTCAAGAGGATGTTTATCAAAATGGTCTACAGCGTCAGAATCACTTGAAAAGTTATTTAAATGCAATTTCCTGGTTTACTTTTAACCTACTAAATCTGAATATTTGTGAGAGGTATATGCGATTCTGCACTTTTAGCAATCACTCCAATTCACTCATGCATAAGTTAGAGTTTGAATATTAGAGTATTGGAATGAAAATTAAAAAGCCTGGAATTCTGAATTTTTTCCCTCTAGTTTATTAAATTAAATTCTCAGATCATTTATCAACCTACTGCTCAATTAAAACTCCAACCCAGAAAAAATTTTTATAGAATTGTATATAATCGTTTTTAAAAATTGCAAAAAGATAAAATATCAGCATAGAAAAACAGGTTGAGAAAGCATAAATTTTAAGTAAACTATTTAATTAATTGCCATTGCTTCACTTTTTCCTAGAGCGCCTCAATTTATCAAGATAAAAATCTAACCCTTAGAAAGTAACAAGAAAAATAAATGACACTTGAATTGACTGGATTTTTAGCCATGACTGTGGATTTTTATTCACAATATGTAGTACCACAGATATATTACTTCCAAATGATGCTTTGGGAAATGACAATAAAGGATGTAAAAGTCACCAAAGAAAAATGTGGTGCATATACACGATGGAATATTACGCAGTCATAAAGGACCAAATTATGAACTTTGCAGGAACTTAGATGGATTCAGAGTGTATAATATTCAGTGATCTATCATAGAAACAAAGAACTGAGTGCCACATGTTCTCGCTCATAAGCAGACCCTGAACAGTGATCATAATACTATAAGAAAGGGATTGGTAGTAGTGGGAAACTGCCAGGGGTGGGACGGGGGGACACACTTTATCAATAAGGGTAACTGATCTCACACCGGGTGAAGTGGGGACCAAAGTGAGGCCCAAACTTTATCTGTACAATGACCATCTGTATACCTAACCCTGAATTATACCCCACATCTTTAAAATAAAAAAAAAGAAATTAAACTTAGAATCCGATTTTAGGATTCAGTGACTTACATGCTTACATTGAATAGAAATATTTTGATATTATGTCATGACTAAAACAAAATTTAACTTGCCAAGAAAAATGAAATAAATTTATTTAAAAAGTAAATAAATTCCAGAAACATTTGTGACTGTACCCTAAGGGCATGCAGAAAGAGCACAGAGAAAGTTACAGAACTGCATTTTTATGTCTTCCTCAAATATATCAAGAAATAATATATACTGAGCAAAATGTATTCATTTCCAATTCAATATTTATTTGCTCTATGATTTTATTGTGCATATAGGAATAATAGAAGATAAATATCAGTAAAAATGTGAAGGAGAATTATTATAGCACATTTTACTCAGATATACTTTTAAATGCTATGTAATCATGACATTTTATTCTAGATGTTTAATAAGTTTACACAATTATCTTGACATTTTGGCAAAATCTGTATGATCTTATAACTATGATTTTAGTTTCCATTAGATTAAGATAGCATAATTTTTATTAGCCACATAATTTATAGGGTTCTGAATTGGACAGATACTGTCAATTCTTCAGTTTGTAAGTATCAAATTTACTTATTCATTTCAAGGGACATAGCACTGTATTCTTAACTCATAGTCTTATCTTCCCCACATGCTGGCTTATGAATTTCTGAGACTGTATAGTATTTTCCTAGGTATAGATCTCTCGGTGTTACAAAATTATTAAATAATTCCTTTGCTCTGCCACCCTTTTAATTAATCCAATTCTGGCCAGTTATTTTGCAAAGTATGATATTTGATGTATGGGGGAAAGGTGATATCAATTCAATGCTCATCTTCTCCACTTAAATAATTCCATATCCACGTCCCATTTTCCTTAAACTTTTCAATTGGAACTCAAATCACTCTATGCAAAAGGTACCTGAACATGCACGTTGATTGCAGCATTATTCACAATAGCAAAAACATGAAACCAACTGTGCTACCCATCGAAACGGGACTGGATTAAAAAACAAAAAAGGTGGTACATATGCACAATGGAGTACTGTGCAGCCATAAAGAAGGACAAAAGTACGGATTTTGCAGCAACTTGGATGAATTTAGAGTCTATAATACTCAGTGATCTATGACAGAAGCAAAAAACTGAGTGCCACATGTTCTCACTCAAAAGTGGGCCCCTGAACCTTAATCATAATACTATAAGAAAGGGATTGGCAGTAATGGGACACTGCTGGGGGAGGGAGGGGGTGCGCACAACATCAATAAGAATACCTGATCTCAAATCAGGCAAAGTGGGGACCAAAGGGAGGCCCAAACTTCACCTGTACAGAGACCACTTACCTACCTAATCCTGAATTGTACTCCATACCTTTAAAATAAAATAAAAATAAGAATTTTAGCTAAATTACTTCATATTTTAAATATTTTATTTCAAAGTTGAGCTAAGTTTAGTGAAAATGTTGTCTCCCCATCCTGAATTGCTACGTTAATTATTATCTGTTCTACACAGTTCACATGTAACAGATTGCTTTTTGTTTAAATTTATTTGTGTCTGACATTTTCATGTTTATTAATTTTGTTATGTTTTTATATTCTGTCTTGCTCACTCAGAATATTAAAAGCATCAGAGCAGGATCTTTAAGACAGATAAATAGTAGGTGCTGAATAAACACTTGGCTAGTAAATATTAAATAAATGCTTGCTAGTTTTACAACTATACAACACAATTATTTATTTTTCTCTTATACTGACTTACTTTGTCCAAGATACTATAAAAGCAAGAGTAAACTAAGACAGGTTCATAATTCTGCAAATCTTTAAATGAGTTGAATTTAATTATTTATTTGATGCTCATCTATTTACGAGTCTGAAGCACCTACTAACCCAGGCAACTTTTAAAAATAGAACTTCATAAGAGGAGTTTTAATAATAAAAGATGATGTTTTGCCCATCATATAATATTTCTACTTCTAATTTAGTATCCATAGGTTGGTATTCTAAGCAACCATCTGACTGGCCTGCCTTCTAATTTGGCTTAAAGTCCACAAGAGTTAAATCAATTTGGGTAAAATGATGTTAGACGTTAACAAATCTATCATCCAAATGGCAGTTCTTGATGACCAATATATTTGTTGGTGATCAATCCCATGTGGAGGCCCTGAAAATCATTTTAAAGATGAACCCAAGTCATGAAGCTAAGGGCAAGGACCACATAAAGCTAGTAATTCTTTAGGAACCAAATACAAACTCAGGCCTCGGAGAGCTCTAATGGATTTTACTGCAAACTCCTTTTGCTTCTGCCAGCTTTAACTGGTCTTGCCCATGTGCTACAGATACTATACCAAAAACATCCTAAAAATGACATTGTGGACTTTAATATGTCTTGAGGGAAATAATATTTTTAGTGAATAGTGAAACGTGTTCCAGGTATCAGAGATTTAAAAGAAATCTACTAATGTACAGAAAACTTATAATTCAAAGTATGTATGCTACTAATATTATTTATTTATTTTTTAAATGTACATTAAATGCCTCTCCAGGTCAATTGCTGTGTGGAGTGTCAGATAAATACAAAGGAATTTAGCTTCTTCTCTTAAGAACCCTATAAAGAGGTGGCAGATCACTCTTTAAAAATTGCACAGTAAACTGGGCTCGGTGGCTCAGCCTGTAATCCTGCGCCTTGGGAGGCTGAGGTGAGTGGATTGCCTGAGTCCGAGGGTTCGAGACCCGCCTGGGCAGGCGAGACCTCATCTCTACAATAAATCAAAAAATCAGCCGGGCGTGGTAGCGCGCTCCTGTAGTTCCAGCTACATGTAAGGCTGAGGCAGAAGGATGGACGGAGCCCAGCAGGTCGAGGCTGCGGTGGCCGGAGCGACCACTGCACTCCAGTCTGGGCGACAGAGTGAGACTCCAACTCAAAAAAAAAAAAAAGATTGCACAGTAGTCATAAATGTTATGATAAAAGCCAGTAGAGGGAGGTAAGAGAACACTTAAGAAGGAAAAGTTGTAAAGAGAACACAACGTCTCTCTCTAACTATTTCCAATAAATCTCCCATAAAGCAAAATCAAAGAAATGCTACATGAATTTGCTGTTTCTTAATGCATTTCTAAGATAAATTTATTTTGCATTTTAAATCTTTCTTGTGAAAGCAAAATCAAGAAAACAAAATGGTAATTGATAAGCCTGTTTTTTTTTCCTCTATAAAGCTTTAAAGAAAAATACATAACATAATTATAAATTCTCTTAATAGGCACACAGATATAAAGATGGTAATTTGTGAAATCAGTAACAAAAGTGCAAAAAAGGGCAGAGTTTTTAAATACTACAGTTTTGGTATGTGATTGAAGTAAAATTGGCACTAGTCTAAAACAGGTTGTTAGAACTTTAGGATGTTATACGTAATACCCATAACCACAAAGAAAACATCTGTGGAATACACACAAAAGAAAATTAAAGGAAATCAAGATGTGTCAATCAAAAGCCAACTAAACACAGAGGAAGGCCTAAGGGACAACATGAGAAACAAAAAAGTTATTATATGCAGAAAATAATAAGATGCAATAGTACTTTCTGACATCACGACAGACTAAGAAAAACATTTGCAAGCCACAAACTGACCATACAATAGCATCCAGAAAATATGAAATACTCTAAAAACACAGTAGGAAAAAGAGACACATCTCAATAGTATCCAGAAAATATGAAATACTTTCAAAACACAGTAGGAAAAAGAAACAGAATCTCAATAGTATCCAGAAAATATGAAATACTCTCAAAATACAGTAGGAAAAAGAAACACAATCCCAATAGTATCCAGAAAAGATGAAATACTCTAAAAACACAGTAGGAAAAGGAAACACAATTCAAATAGAAAATACTCACACATTTCACCAAAAGCAGTGTGTAAATAGTAAAAAGCACATTAAAAGATATTTGACATCGTTTGCCTTTGGATAAAAATTGCAAGGAAAAATGCTGATGAGAATGTGGGAAATTGAATCACTCACCCACTGCCACTGGGAATGTTCACTGGTACGTCCACTCTGGGGGAAAAAAAAAAAAAAGAAAATATTTTGACTGCTTCTTAAAAAAATAAATTTACAGCCGGGTTCAGTGGCTCAGCCTGTAATCCCGCGCCTTTGGGAGGCTGAGGTGAGTGGATTGCCTGAGCCTGAGGGTTCGAGACCCGCCTGGGCAGCGAGACTTCATCTCTACAATAAATCAAAGAATCAGCCAGGCGTGGTAGCACATGCCTGTAATTCCGGCTACTCGGAAGGCTGAGGCGGAAGGATCGCCAGAGCCCAGCAGGTCGAGGCTGCGGTGACCAGGAGCGGCCACTGCACTCCAATCTGGGCGACAGAGTGAGACTCCAACTCAAAATAAATAAATAAATAAAAAATAATAAATAAATAAATAAATTTACAGTAACCATACCATCTGACAATTATACTGTTGCGCATTTACTCCATAGAAATAAATATGTATGTTTTCTCTGAAACCTAAAATGAATGTTGTTAGCTGATTTGCTCATCATAGTTGCCAACTGGAAATAACCTAGATGTCTCCTAATAGGTGAATGGTTAAACCGATTATGATATATCCATGCCATGAACTACTACGGAGCGATAGGAATGAATGAACAATTTATTCACACAACAATTAAAATTTTTCAGAGAACTATGTTGAGAAAAAATGACTGAAGTTCAGAAAGGTTATATATTGTATGTTTCCATTATATTACATTTTTTAAAAGACAAAATCATAGAAATTTTGAACAGATTAGCTGCGGACAGTGGGTATTGTTATTGGGAAGCGGGTGGGAGGATGAAATAGCAGTAAATATGATTATAAAGGACAATGGGAAGAATCTTTGGAATCATTCTATTTCTTGACCTTGTGTATGGATACATGAAACTATATACGTGATAAAATTGTATAGAACTAAATGCACACACATACATGAATATAAGTAAACAAGAAAATATAAAGAAAGGAAATGGATTTGATCAATGTCGACCTCATGATTGTGATATTACATTATATTCTTTCAAGATGTGATATTTAGTCTCTGTATTATATTTTATAACTTTATATGAGTAAACAGATATCTCAGAATGAAAAGTTTAATTTTTAAAAATTGGTATGTTTTCTTCCTCTGTTAAATGTTTAACAATTATTATTCATTTTAGGTTATGTATTTTTTAACATAATCTTATTTTGTTTCATTGTATTACTGAATATATTTATACATATTTTGGAGATATACAACTTTATCTTCTAGCTCACTTCTCCAGTGAAATTCATTTATTCAGTGCTGCCGATTTTCAAAAATTGTCAGTCAAATGCAGTTTATGTTCTCTTATTTTGTTTAAGTATGTATCCCTTTTGTATTTTCTATTACTTTTACAGAGGCAATAAATTTTTAGTGTTACTGAAAATTATTATGAAATTACTAGATTGTACAAGCATATACTCCAACTGGAAAGAGAAATGCCATCCTCCCAGTTAAGTAGAACTTGAGTTAGTTTTTCCCCAAGACAGAGGAAAGAAGTAGGTATCATTTCTGAGATGCATCTGACTGTAATGAATGTGATCTCAGCTTTGGTGGCCACTGATAACAACAGGGAGCTTCTTTCTCCCTCACTGTGTCCCATTCATCATTGGATCAAATCCAAGGACAAGTCATGAGGCCTTTTGAATGACTCAACAAAACTTAGTTCTGCTAGTCCTCAAGGTATCTTCAACCTTCTCCAGCTGCCCACTTCTTAGATTAGACTTGCTTTTGCTTGTTTCAAATGAGAGAACCCGCCAAGAAAATCTTCCAAGTACTTGGAAGCCTCAGGAAAAAAATAATTGAGTTAATCTTCAATATGCCTTTAAAAAAAACTAGTTCCATAGTATTAATTAAGCATCAATTTTAATTTTGCAGTGACAATATTTGTCTTTTTTATTATTATTTTTAAAATTTTTATATTTTATTGTTTTTAAAACAGAGATTATAACATAAATGTTTATGCTACCATGCAGCCATCTTGCCTATAATTTTGAAATTCATTTGGATATGGATTAATTATATCTGGTATTCTTTGTCTTGGTTAAGATGCAGTACTTCAGAGTCATAAAATTTATACAAATTGGAAAGTAATTATATAAATGAGTATTCTCTGGATATGAAAAAATTAATACATGTTTTTTATATTATCTTAATTTTGACCATGAATTTATCTATCACCATATTATAAACAAGTTGCATTGTGATAAAGGACTGAGAATAATAAAATATAGGTTCTAGCCCTAATTTATTAATCATTGCATTTTTTACTTTGTATGTTTAATAAACAACAAAAAAAGACAAAATTAAAAAAAAAACTGAGCTGTTGAATATACTGTCTCACTTCTTAGATACTGGAACTCAACTTTCTTTAATGATGAGTTATTCCTGCTAAAGTTAGGCTGTCTAAACTCCATTCTCAAAAATTCTGATTCAAGGATGTAGGTAAGGCCAAGATAACCCAAGAACACACTTTGAAATGTTCTTCTCAGAGGAAATCTCAGGTTTTCACCCTTTCTTCATTTTACCCATTCAAAAAAGATAATTTATAATTTGGTTTAACATAAAATGAATAACCTTAAGAATGGTTGACAGAAAATATCCCTTTATTATGCAAAGACACCAAACATAAGTTTGATTGGCATTCTTGAGACAAAAGAGGAAACTGAGAACAACCTGGAACAAGACTTTAAACATATTATCCAAGAAAACATTTCTTATCTTGCTAGCAATATGGCCATGCAGAATAGTTGTCTTAAAGACAATTCTGTGAAGTATAAGAACATAGAGATAAAAATTTAAATAAAATTTGTATAATAATACATACACAAAACAAGGAGTTTTGCCATAATATAGAAATAATAAAAATCAATGAGAAATTCTAAAGATCAATAACACAATAATTCAAACTGAAAAATGAAATAGGAAACTATAATAGCAGGCTCAATCAAGTAGAAAAAAGGAAAATCAATGAGCTGGATAACAAAACATTTTAAATTATTCAATCAGAGGAGCAAAAAGAATAAAAAAATAAGACATTCTACAGAAAGTATTAGATCTAATCTAAACATAGTAGAAATTCAAGAACAAAGAGAAATATAAAAATGGACAGAAAATATATTTTAAAAAATGGTAACTGAAGACATTTCTAATCTGAGGAAGTATGCCAACACCGAGGAATAGGAAGTGCAGAGAACTTTAATAAAATTCCACTCAATGAGGAGTTTACCAACACATATAAAATAAAATCTATCAAAAATCAAAGACAAAAATTCTGAAAGCAGTGAGAGATTAAAACATCACATACAAGGGAATATCAATACAAATATCAGTGGATTTCTCAGCAGAAACTATGTAGGCCACGAGAGAGTGAGATACTATATCCAAAATGCTGAAGGCAAAAAACCAAACCAAAAAAACAACAAAAAAACCTGTCACCAATAATACTTTACCCAGCAAAGCTGTCATTTCAAAATTAAGGAGAAATAAAAAGTTCCTGAGACAAACAAATGCTAAGGAAGTTAACCACCATAAGCCCCGACTTACAAAAATTAGTAATGAGAGTTCTTTAAGTTGAATCAAAAGATGACTAACTAATAACATAAACATTACAAAAGCACAAATCTAATGGTATAATATAGAAAAATATTCATCATATTCTAGATTGTAATAACAATGTACAAAGGAACTATTCCTACAATGCAGGTTAAAAGACACAATTCTTAATAACTGTACTAAAAAAAATTGTAGAGAAATATATATTAAAATGATATAGATTCTGACATCAAAAACATAAAACTTGGAGAGGGTAAAAGTTCAGAGTTGTTGTTTACAACCAAATTTAAATTGTTACCAGCTTGAAACAGACTGTTTAAAGTATAATATGTTTTATGTAAAACTCAAGGTAATCACAAAGATAAAAATTGATAGTGGACACACAATCTGTGAAAGAACTCAAAGCATGCCACTATTGAAAACCATCAATCGGCAAGATCAAGCAAAATGGTAAAGGAACCAGTTGCAGAGTGAGAGCTTCTGTACTGGTGAATGTGTATAAAAACGAATCTACATCCATCCGTGTGTGCCAGTGGGTGAGCAAGTATCCAACTGAGGGGAGACCCAGGATCAAGCACACAAGACCCCCCTTCACAAGCAGTCACAGTTTGCCAGTGCTCTGAATTTTGCACCCACCATGTACAGAAGGATCTGTCATTCCCAAGGAACCTCAGGAAAAAGCAACAGAGATCAGCAGTCTCTTGACACCTGGTACCCAATTCACACTCCTACCTGTGGCAATCAATGACTGGGCACTGATAGTGGTAACTGCAAAGACTCAGGGAGGGGATCTAAAATTGAGCCCTTGCCAGAGAATAAGGCACTGGTAGATGCCATTTTGATGCTATTTTCGTCCTCCTATCTATCATAGAAAAAAAATAGTGGGGAAAAAAAAGCTGGTTCTTTGAAAGGATCAACAAGGTTGATGGGCTCCTAGCCAGAATGACCAAGAAAAAGACCAAATAAACAAAATTGGAAATGCAAAAAATCAAGTCACAACAGACCTTGAAGAAATACAAAAGATTATCAGAGATTACAATACACACCAAGATGGAAACCAACTCAAAAACCTAAATGAAATGGTGGCATTTCTGGCATCCGACAACCTCCCAAGGTTGAAACAAGAAGAAATTGAGATCCTAAATAGAACAATAACAACCCAGGAAATTGACTCTGTCATAAGAAAATTATTTACAAAAAATAGTCTTTGACCAGAGGATTTCCAGCAGAATTCTACAAAACATATATGAAGGAGTGAACACCAATCTTTATACAAGTATTCCAGGTAATCGAGCAACACAGAACTATCCCCAAATCTTTTTATGAAGCTAGCATCATGCTGATACCCAAACCAGGCAAAGATCCAACAAAGAAAGAACTGCAGATCAATATCCTTGATGAACATAGATGCAAAGATTCTCAACAAGATTCTAAAAAATTGGATCCAACAACACATCTCAAAAATCATCCACTATGATCAAGTAGACTTCATCCCTGGGATGCAGGACTGCGTCAACATCCGTAAGACCATAAGTGAAATTAAATGCATCAACAGATGTAAAAACAAGAACCACATGATTATATCATTAGATGAGGAAAAAGCTTCTGATAAAATCCAGCATCCTTTCTTGATAAAAACCCTTGAACACCAAAGCATAGAGGGAATGTACATCAAAATAGTAACAGCCATCTATGATAAGCCCATGGTTAACATATTGCTAAATGGACAAAAATTGGAAGCATTTGCCCTGAAAAACAGAACAAGACAAGAAGTCAAGTTCTTCCTCTTTGCTGATGATACAGTTCTATACCTCAAAAATTCAAGACAATCTGTCAAAAACCTTCTTACACTGATAAAGGACTTTGGCAAAGTCTCAGGGTAAAAAATAAATGTGAAAAAGACAGTCATATTCTTATACACCAATAGTAAACAGGCAGAGAATAAAATAAAAAACACAGTCTCATTCACAATAGCCACCAAAAATGCAATACCTCAATCTTCCTAACCAGAGAAGTGAAAGACCTTTGCAATGAAAACTACAAAACACTGCACAAAGAAGTTAAAGATGACACAAATAAGTGGAAAAATAGTCCATGCTCATGATAGGAAGAATCAACATTGTTAAGATGTCTACCCTACAAAGGCAATCTAGAATGGCAGTGGATCCTTATTTTACACCATATACAAACCTCAGTTAAAAATGATTAAAGACTTAAACACAAGACCTGAAACTAGAAAACTATTAGAATAAAACACATGGAAAAACTACACAATATTGATATGGGCAATATTTTTTTCACCCCAAAAGTAAGGTAAGAAAAGCAAAACTCGACAAATGAGACTATATTGAAATTTAAAGTTTCTGTACAACAAAGGAAACAACAGTGTGAAAAAAAGACCTATAAATTGGGAGGAAATATTTGCCAGCCATACAAGTGATAATAGATCAATATCCAAAACATATAAGAAACTTAACTCTATAGATAAGAAAACAGATCAATTTTTAAAATGGACGAGAGACTTGAATAGAAATTTCTCAATTACAGATATAAAACTGAGAAATGGATATATAAAAGTGTTCAACATCACTGACAATTAGGGAAATGAAAGGTAAAATTACAGTGAGAGAAAATCTCCTATCTGTCAGAACGTTATTATAAAAAATACAAAAGATAATAAGTGGTGGCGAGAACATAGAGAAGACAGAACAATTATGCAATGTTAGTGAGAACACACATTAGTGCAGCCACACTGAAAACCTTTATGGAAGTTTCTTAAGAAGATAATAGAATTAGCAGATAACTAGCAATTCTGCTTCTGGGTATATGTCCAAAATATTTTAAAACAGCATGTCAAAGAGAGGTCTGCACTGTCATGTTTATTGAATCACTATTCACAGTAACCAAGTCATAGCATTGACCTCAGTGTTCACCAGGATATGAATGGATAAGAAAATGTGGGCCGTGGTGGTGGCTCACGCCTGTAATCCCAGCACTTTGGGAGGCTGTGTTGAGAGGATTGCCTGAACCCACAGATTCGAGACCAGCCTGGGCAATATGGCGAGACCTCGTCTCTACAATAAATAAAAAAATTAGCCAAGTGTGGTGGCACCCGCCTACAGTTCCAGCTACTTGGAAGGCTGAGGTAGAAAGATCACTTGAGCCTAGCAGGTCGAGACTGCGGTGACTGTGAACATGCTACTGCACCAGTGAGACTCCAACTCAAAAAAAAAAAAAAAAAGAAAGAAAGAAAAGAAAGAAAAGAAAAGAAAGAAAATATGGTATATATACACACTGGAATAATATTCAGCCTTAACAATCAAAGACATTTTGTTATTTGCAGCAATATGGAATTGGAGAACATTATATTAGGTTAAATAACACTAGCACAGAAAGACAAATACCACATGTTTTTATTTATATGTAATATGTAAATCATGTAATGCACATTTCAAAATCTCTAAGGGAGTAGATTTCAAATATTGTCATTACTAAAGTGATTTAAGTATCTGAGGTGATAAATATGTTAATTGACTATATTTAATTATTACACTTTTTATGTATCATAACATTAGTTTTTGCCCCATAAATATATACAACTATAATCTATTTACAATTAAAAATTCAAAGTACACAGGAAATAGCATTATCAACAAATTGCATGGTGGCCAGGCATGGTGGCTCACGCTGATAATCTCAGCACTTTGGAAGGCCGAGGTGAGAGGATTACCTGAGCCCGTGGATTCCAGACCAGCCTGGGCAACTTGGCGAGACTTCATCTCTACAATAAATTCCCCCCAAGAAAATTAGCCGGGTATGTTGGCGCATGCCTGTAGTTCCGGCTACTTGGAAGGCTGAGGCAGAAGGATTGCCTGAGCCCAGCAGGTCGAGGCTGCGGTGGCCAGGAGCATGACACTGCCCTCCAGCCCCAACCTGGGCAATTGCTGAGACTTCAACTTAAAAAAGAAAAAGATTGCATTCTGAAAAATTATGGTAAGACAAGTGCCAAGCATTTATATGCATAAGGCATCATTTCTTAGGCACGCTATTTGGGTGACAATATGGAAGACATTTAATATAATAAGGAGACCATTGGGCTTGAAATCACAATATAGAATGCTTCAATTTCAAGCTTATAGTAATCAGCAAATTCATCTCTCTCATCAAACTTCATTTTAAAATTTAAAATAAGTATATTAAATTAGAAAATGCTATGATAAGACTTATGTTCCCTATTACTTTAGTAAATTACCACTGTACACTAATTTATCTTTTTTCTAAAACAAAGTTGTACATAATTGTTGAATTTTTATTGTTTGCTATTTATGCTTATAGGTAAAAAACAATAAAATCAAGATAATTCATTTTCATGTTCATATAGATTAAATATTTACAAACACACAAAATTAAAAATACATTATAAGCAATTATTTCAAAATAAAATTAATCTCAAAATATTAAAATTTGGGAGTTACTTTAAGTCTCACTCAATGGAAATAATAAGCTTATTTTGTTCACTAAGTTCATGCAGTTGTTTTGACCTTATAAATTGTATATGACTGAATCAAAATACAAGATAACTTTACTTTCAGCTAATGCAAATAATAGTCAATTATTAACACACTTCAATTCTGACTCTCAGTTCATCTAAGATTTTCTGGCCACATTAATCCTCCCATTTAAGTCAGTCATTATCTTTTAATAAAAATAGGGAACATGACAGGATTAGGCTCCAAAAGTGGAGTTAATAAGTTTTGTGCACATTCATTGGAAATAAAAGGATAAAATTTCAATACTTTCTAAAATCCTTGTCAAAACTATTTTATTAAAATAAAACATGTCAAAATAATTTTATCAAAACAGCTATATCAGGCAGGCTTGTGCTTGTTCCATGTTGCAAACCCCAGATGCTACCTAACTTTGTTCTAGATATTTGTTTTCCAAATAAAAGTAATTGTTCATGCAGTAAATGAAATTTAACATAGTATGTGGCCATGAAAGAAGAAGAAAGAGATCAGGAACAGCTTGCTGCTGTTATGAATGTCATACTTATATTCAGTAAAGTTTTTCTTAGGCAATGAATCGTATATTCTTGACTGAGGTGTGTTACTGTTTTTTGTGTAGTTTGGGTTTTGTTTTTTGTTTTCCTATGGAATATATTCAATTTGTGAAAACTGAACAAAGAGGGAGGAAGAGGCAGCTAGTGTGTATGAGTGTGTGTGTGTGGGTGTATGTGTGTGTGTGTGTGTGTGTGTCTATCTATCTGTCTGTCTGTCTGTCTATGAACTATTCAAGTCCTTTATTGGTGAAGTAATGAAAGATTGGGAAGCAAACACAATTAAGTAGCGCATCAAAATATCAGACATATGGCATTACAAAGAAGTAGGGTCTATGTCATGGATTAAATATGTTCCCCCAAAAGCATATGTAGGAACCTTAATTCCCCATGTAACATGCAACGCTTTGTGTGCAACCGTGCAAAGAAGTGAGGCCTTTGAGAAATGATTAGGACAAGAAGGCACCACTCTCACTAATAAATTAATGCTGATTAGAACAGATCTTGAGTCTGTGTCTTATCTCTTGCTTGCTTGCCTGCATGTCCTCGTCCCACTCCAGGTTCTACAGTGGAATATTGCAGCGATAGTCTTGGGTATTCTGTCATATTAGCACTAAACTACCACAATTAAAAATATATATTTTTCTAAAATTGAAGCATGAAGTGGCAGAGGAGGGGAGAAAGCCTACCTCATCCAATTGTTTCTTATCACAAATGTTATACATGAGCAATGCATAAAACTATTAGTGAAATAATAAATAATGATTCGTTGACATACAATAGCAATAATTGAGCAGAGAAGTGGTCTAGTTGCAATAATCACTCTGCCTCTTCGAGTTGCTGCAGATTTGATGTGAGGATCGATAAAAAGATGTTTCCTATGAGTTTTTAAATTGTAAAATGTGGCTCATAGTGACAATGAGGAAAATAATGAAAGCACTTAAAAACTGCCAAGACATCGTTTCATGTGAAATAGTCTTAGCTTCATTGGGTACAAATTTGAATCCTTAGAATGACTGAACGACACACTCCATTATTGCTTCTTCAATTTGAGTGGTCCAAAACTATTAACCACCTGACTTCTGGTGTTCATAGCAAACAGAGGGAGGAAGGGAGGCAGGAAGATGAAGATTAGGGGAAGAAAGACAGAAACAAAGGAGGGGGAGAGAGAGACTATTAAGAGGTATAACACATGAGTCATTTTATTGGCATCTATTATTTAGAGGAAAGAACAGTTAATGGAGCAACCCTTTACTCTGGGTCCTTCTTAGCATATCAAAGATAGTTATCAAAAATAGAATTTGAAAAAATGAAGGTATATATAAGGCATGGTGTTGCAAATAATATACTCTGCTTTTTTCCTTATGATCTCCAATAGATTTTTAAATAATGATATTTGAAAAAAATTTTATAACTAGATACCAGTTTAAAATATTTAGCTGAAGAGGCAAATGGTATTGGAGATCTGTGACTTTAAGCAAAAATTACAGTCAAAGTTTTAGAATGAACAGATGCAGAATGATTGTAAACACAATAATGATTCTTGTGTTAATAAGAATTGACTGGAGAACTTCAAGGTCAGCCCTCTCATTATCGTCAACATAAATAATTTTCAAATAATTATCATCTATTTTCTCTCCCATGTTAGTTATTCACTAGGTTATATTATTTTAAAACCGTACTTTAGTTTTTGTTGCTTAATCTTCTCTTGATAAATGAGAGTGAAACATTTTGAATAGGGTTAGAATTTAGGATTATGAATGTACGTATCAATACTCTTTCTCCAGACATCCTCAAGATTCGTTCTCTCATCTTATTTATTTTTTTCTTTTTCTTTTTCTCAATGAAACTTTTCAGGACCTTTTGAGTTTAAATTGCAATCTTCTTCCTCTGCACTTGGACTCCCTATTTATTTTTCTTGTTTATCTCAATAGCATTCATTGAGTTCACATACTGTATTTTTCAATAATTTTTATCTGTTACCACAGTAGATTATAAGCATAATGATATCTAAGCTTTTATTTTATTCATTGTTATATCTCTGGAACTTAGTTTCTGGCATATAGCAGATAGTAAAATGTATATGTTTTTAATGAAAGTTTTTTTTGCTAGTTCTTTCCTCTCACTTGAGAAGTACTGAGGGTAAGGGACACGATTCATATGTCTTGATGGCGTATTTGGATCTCCAGTTTCTCTGATGGCATACTTCCCCATTTATTTGATTAATGCTTCAATTGTCTTTGCATGCTACCTGTCATAAGTACAGCATGCAATATTTACACAGATTTGCCACAGCCCTGTGGCTGTCTTGAGGGTCCCAAGAGAGAGAGCGGTGAGAGATTAAGAAAGACACAGACACAAAGACATAAAGAAAAGCTGGGGCCAGGCGTGACACTTTCCTCTGATGGAGGAGAAGTGGCCCCGAACTAGCTCAGTACGTTTATTTTATAATCAAGCACAGGTGAAGTTGGAAGGGATTCAAGGTCTGTGAGGGAGCCATAATGGAATTATGTTGCTACCTTAAAGGTGAGCTGTTCTGCAGTTATCTTGTTGCAGCTAAGGTTTTATCTGTACTATGTGCACCCAGATGTGTGGGTATCTGAGACACCGTTTGGTGTAGCAGGTTGCATCCCTCACAATCTGCCTTTGGCTAGGATGCAGAGCTTCCCAGCGAGGCCTTGCCTATGAGCTTGGGGTCATTAAGTGAGACCTTACCTTCCCTTTGGGGCCTTTACTCAAGGCCTGCTAGGTGACAGTGCTCATCTGCTCCCCACATGCGCTCCCGACACAGATTTAAGTGAATCATTAAACTCTAGCATAAATGTATCTTAGAACACCTCAGTACAAACAGTATCAGAGCAGTAGATATAATGTTTCTGAGTAATTCTGATGCTAATAACACCTTTCAGTAAGAATAACCACCATAAAAAATGTTTAGAGTTTACAGAATATAATTGATATATTACTATAGAAATAATCTCAGCCGGGCTCGGTGGCTCAGCCTGTAATCCTGCGCCTTTGGGAGGCTGAGGTGAGTGGATTGCCTGAGCCCGCGGGTTCGAGACCCGCCTGGGCAGCGAGACCTCATCTCTACAATAAATCAAAAAATCAGCCAGGCGTGGTAGCGCATGCCTGTAATTCTGGCTACTTGGAAGGCGGAGGCGAAAGGCTCGCCGGAGCCCAGCTGATTGAGGCTGCGGTGGCCGGGAGCGGCCACTGCTCTCCAGTCTGGGCGACAGAGTGAGACTCCAACTCAAAAAAAGAAAAAAAGAAATAATCTCTTACTTTTTTCTTTCTATTCAATTTTTTATATGTGAATAAGAAAACACCTACATGCAATATCTTTATGTGCAATGCACATACAATTTTAAAAATAATAAAATTAAGACTCCTATACTTCTAGGTACAAATGTATCTCATTTTATTGTGCTTTACTTTATTGCAATTCACACATACCACATTTTTTACAGATGGAAGGCTTGTGACAACGTTGATCATAGTGGCAAATTCATGGCTTCTAGTGTATCTGTCACCTGGAAAACGTACATTGTGCCCATGAAGTAGTTTTTCATTATCTTCTGTCTTCTATAACCCCACACTGCTGAGTCTTCAGTGTTAACCCTTCCACACTCTATGTACATGTGTGCACATTACTTAGCTCCCACTTATAAGTTAGAAGTTTTCCAAAATTTAAAATATTATTTCCTCACAATATTTGATAAAGCAGCTATTAAAGAATATAAAATACATTTATTTTATAACTGTATCCGAGAATTTTTATGTCTTCAAATTTTGTGTGTGTGTGTGTGTGTGTGTGTGTGTGT
Source organism: Carlito syrichta (assembly GCF_000164805.1). NCBI lineage: Eukaryota > Metazoa > Chordata > Mammalia > Primates > Tarsiidae > Carlito > Carlito syrichta. Next base: position 201,263 of record NW_007034727.1, read on the forward strand.
GTGTGTGTGTGTGTTTTCTTTTAAAGATGTGGGGGGAAATTCAGGATTAGTTATACAAGTGGTCATCGTACAGGTAAAGTTTGGGTTTCCCTTTGGTCCTCACTTTCCTGGTTTGAGATCAGGTACCTTATTTATGTTGTGACCCACCTTCCCCCAGTAGTATCCCGCTATTGCCAATCCCATTTCTTACAGTAAATGCTCAGGGTCTGCTTATGAGTGAGGACATGCCGTACTCAGTTCTTTGTTTCCGTGATAGATCTCTGAGTATAATAGACTCTAATTCCATCCAAGTTGCTGCAAAGTCCATAAGTTTGTCTTCTTTATGACTTCATGCTATTCCATCAGGTATATGTACCACTTTTTTAAATTCTTTTTTTTTATTATAAAGATTTGGGGTACAATTCAGGGTTAGATATACACACGTTAATTATGTAGGAACCCTTTTGATGAGGTGTGCCCCTCCCTCCCCTGGCAATTTCCCTCAACTGCCAATCCCACCTCCCACTCCCCTGACAGTTTCCCACTACTGCCAATCCCTTTCTTGTTCAAGGTCCGCTTATGAGTGAGAACATATGGTACTTTGTTCTTTGTTTCTGTGATAGATCACTGAGTATGATTGACTCTAAATCCATCCAAGTTGCTCTGAAGTCCATATGTTTGCCCTTCTTTATGACTGTGTAACATTCCATTGTGTATATGTACCACACTTTTAAAAAATCCAGTCCAGTTTTTATGGGCAGTATGCTTGGTTCCATGCTTTTGCTATTGTGAATAGATCTGCAACAAACCTGTATGTGCAGGTATCTTTTTAGTAAAATGATTTGAGTTCCTTTGGGTATATTCCCAGTAGGGGGATTGCAAGGTCCTATGGAAGGTCAATTTCTAGTTCTTTCAGAAATAACCACACTGTCTTCATTGCAGATAGTTGCAATGACCAACTCATGAGGGTTTGCATATTTATATGTTCCACTACTATTAGTATCCCATTATGATATTTTATTTCATAAACATGAATGGGGCAACAGGCAAGGTGGCAACAGTACCAGAGGGAGTGTGAGAGTCTCTGCAAGGGTGAGCATCCATAAAGACTGTCTGCATGAGTGGGTGTGTGCTGGCGGGTGAGTGACAGTCCATCTGAGGGAAGACTTGGGATTAAGCACCCAGGGCTCCCCTCCAGAGGCTGCTCCAACCCACCACTGCCCTGAGATCAAAGCCCCCAGTGCACACGATCATTTGCCATTCTTGGGAGTCTCTTGGTAGGAGGCAGCAGAGATCAGCTGCTCCTCAGTACCAGACACCTAGACCATGCCACCACCTGTGGCAGCAGGCTGGGCACTAGTAGTGGGAACCATGGAAAAGGCACGGCAAGGACATTTGGAGCTAAGTCCCACAACTGGTGAGGAGATGCTGATCACCACCATTTTCTCTGTCACAAGACAGTTCAGAGACCTGCGTTGTTCCACCCAGCTCTGTTCAGTCTCCAATCAGAGACCCAGAAGCAATCTTCACACCCCTCTGTAATCAACCATAATTGGCCTAGAGAGGAAAATTCAGGAGCAGATAGAAAGAGACAGACACCCCATCCTCATGCTGGACCAGGCAGAGACATGTCTGATCTGAGTGGGACACTGGTGGCAGCAGCAGCAGTGGACAAGTTGAGTGAGTCAGGATCTGATTCACCGTCCTCCCACAGCAGTCTGTGGGGTTTCTTACCCATGCTAAGAGCAACCCAATCATCCTGCAGTGAAAAAACCTGGGTGGGGTGGGGGACCATCACAAATATAACAAATGAAGAAAAACCAAAGGAAGATCACAGGCACCCTCCATACTCCTGGGAATATAGCACCTGAGAGTACAGACTTCAAAGCTCAAACAATGAAGAGCCCAAGAACAACTGGTCTCAAATGACTAACCAAGATATCAAGATATTAATAGAGAGAATAGAAATGAAGAGAGACAGGAGGAAAGATTGAAGGAGTTGATAACTGAGGGGATGGCAATAAAGAATACAGTGAATGCATAAATAACAAATTGACAAGCATGGAAAGTAGAATTAACCAAACAGAAGAAAGAATCTCAGAGCTTAGGGACCAAAATATGGAATCAACCCAAGCTGTTAAAAACATAGAAAAGAAGCTTTAAAAGATGGAACAAAGCCTCCAAGAGATGTGCAATTATATCAAGAGACTGGATTTACACATGACTGATATTCCTGAGGCAGATAGAGAGGCAGAGAGCACCGTGGAATAAACATTCCATGAAATTATCCAAGAAAACTTCCCTCATCTCATCAGAAATGTGACCATTCAAACACAAGAGATTCAGAGAACCCCTGCAAGATAACAAATGAGAAGAACAACTCTTAGACACATAGTAATTTGCTTGCATAATGTCAAAATAAAAGAAAAAATCCTAAAGGCAATAAGAGAGAAAGGTCAGAACTATCTGTTTTGGAAACCAATTAAAATAGCAGCAGACTTATTTATAGCAACATTGCAAGCTAAAAGAGACTGGAGTCCAATCTTCAAAGTTCTGAAACATAAACAATTCCAACCAAGAATTACCTATCCAGCTCAAGTAAGCTTCATCAGTGAAGAATTAAAGTAGTCTCAGATATTCACTCCCTAAGAATTTATGCCACCTAAGACCAGCACTAATTTAATACTTAACAAAGTATTAAACATAGAAGAAAGAAAGAAGAAAAAGAATGAGAATGAACACATTTTTCCCAAGAATGCAGGAAAAAGATTAAAGACACACGCATATTTCAACACCAAGTTTAAAAGAAAACCAGCAAACAAACAAACAACAACAAACTATATAAGAACCTCATGACAAGGATAAACTCTCACATCTCAATAATTAACCTGAACATGAATGAACTAAATGCATCACTGAAAAGACATAGAATGGCAAACTTGATAAAAGAAACATGATGCAGCAATATGTTGTCTCCAGAAGACTCATCTTACCAGAATGGACACTCACAGACTCAAAGTAAGACGCTGAAAAACAAATTTTCAGCAAACAGATCATAGAAAGATAGAGGATTTGTGATTTTAATATCAGACAAAATGACCTTTAGCTATCAAAAATTTTTAAAGATACAGTTCACTAATGATAAAATGTGCAATCCTTCAACAAGAAATATCCATCCTAAACGTATATGCACCCAAAATATGAGTACCAACTTGTATAAAGCAGCTTCTATGTAAAGTAAACAAATCTATTGACTCAGCATTATCGTAGTTAGAGACTTAAGTACTCACTAACAATCCTAGGTAGATCATTGAGGCAAAATATCAACAAGGAAATCTGGAACCTCAACTTGATGCTTGACCAAATGGACTTAATAGATACTTACAGAACATTCCACCCAACAACCACAGAATATACATTCTAATCATCACCACATAGAACTTGGTGAGAGTGTAAACTAGCACAATTTCTGTAGAAAACAGTGTGGCAATTTCTAAAAGATAGAAAAATAGACCTTCCGTACAACCCAGTAATATCCCTTCTGGGAATATACCCAAAGGAATTCAGATCACTTTACAAAAAATAAATATACCTGCACACGTATGTTTATTGCAGCATTATTCAAAATAGCAAAAAGAAAAAAAAAAGAAAGAAAGAAAGAAAGAAAAAAAGAAACCAACCATGCTGACCATTGAAAGTGGATTGGATAAAGGAAATGTGATACATTTACAAAATGTAATATTATGTAACCATAAAGAAAAACAAAATTATGAACGATGCCACAACTTGGATGGAATTTATAATACTCAGTGATTTATCACAGAAGCAAAAATCTGAGTACAACATGTACTCATTCATATGTGGACCCTGAACATTTAGCATAATTCTATAAGAAACGGATTGGCAGCCGGGTTTGGTGACTCAGACTGTAATCCTGCGCCCTTGGGAGGCTGAGGTGAGTGGATTGCTGAACCCGCGGGTTCAAGACCCACCTGGGCAACTTGGCAAGACCTCATCTCTACAATAAATCAAAAATCAGCTGGGTGTAGTAGCGCACGCCTGTAGTTCCACCTACTTGGAAGGCTGAGGTGGAAGGATTGCCGGAGCCCAGCAGGTCGAGGCTGCAGTGGTCGGGAGCAGCCACTGCACTCCAGTCTGGGTGACAGAGTGAGACTCCAACTAAAAAAAAAAGAAAAAGAAAAGGATTGACAGTAGTGGGGCACTGTCAGGGGAGGAAAGAGGGACACATAACATCCATAAAAGTACCAAACTTTACCTGTATGATGACCACTTATGTACCTAACCCTGAATTGTACCGTACAGTGGCTTCAATTTAGACTCAGTGGACAAAGATAACGATAACAAGTCCTCATATTTGTTCAATTTTAGAGACTTGCACTCATGTTCATGTTTATGATCCATTAGATGTACTCAGTCTTCAAGGGATTTTTAGGTTCATATTATAGTTGAGAAAACTACTGACTGAGATATGCAAATTAAGTTACCGAAGGATTAGGACACAACTGTGCGTTTTTTAAATTAAAGTTAACTGAACTCTCACCTATATATCTCCATGATAGCAATATATGCTAGATATTTAAAGTTAAGAGAGTTAATCCACAAGTATATAATAAAAATTGGTTTTATTCTAAATTTTGAACTATTTCTTATATCTCTAAATGTTTTACTTCAAATAAAATCTGACAGTTCTAAAACTCTCTCTCATCAACTATTTAAACTATTAGACCACAGGTAGTTTTATGATGATAATGTGATTATAAAAATACCTAAGATTCCTAGACCCAAGTGTATTTTTCATCGCAGATAAATTTAGATTTCTAACTGCAGTCAAAATTATAATTAAACTCAATAAACAAGAATATAAATGAATTTCACTAAAGTGTGAATGAGTCTTGCATCATATGTCAATGGGTTTAGGGACGAGTTTCCCATGGAACCCTTAAGATCAGCTTTAAATAGAAAGTAGCAGGAAAATGTCACTGACATAAAAGATGGAATACTGAGCCCAGCTGGGGACAGACGTCTAGGAATTGTGGGAGAAAAATTCAAAATCTCTCCCTCTGTAATGCCAGTTTTGAGTCAGAAATCTCTGAAGTTATATGATAATCTTACAAAGTGTTATAATGACTGGATACAACAGGCAGTCAAAAGAACTTAGTTCAAGGTGCAAGTAGATATTTCACATTAAATAATACAAATGGCTTCATATTTATAGAATGGGGACAACCTTTTTCATCCTCATAACTAGAATTTCTTGGTGCTTAATACATGCACTACATGAATCTAATCACTTGACTTGCATATTACAACTAATTTTCACATTGACACTATGAAATAAGTAGTTTTCACTATTATTTCCATTTAGGATTAAACAATTGAGGGATAGGCAGTTTTATTTTTTATTGACTAGTTCACCAATAATATTAACTACCCTAGAGAGACATTGTGAGGATACACATATTGTATTTAGGAAAACAATTGTTTCTGGTATAGGTTGGTGCTTCATAAACAAGATATTTTGTTCTAAGGTTGAACTTTAGAAATGGAGGAGAAAACTGAAACTAAGTCAAGTGAGGAATAATATCTCTGCCCAGATGGTGTTGATCCACCTCACCTCTTAGTTGATATACCTGACATCAACCTGGTCTGCTTTCTTTGAAAATTTGCAGAGTTCACACTATGTTTCTACTTTTGTTTTCAGCTGGAGTTTTCATAGTGTTGAACATATAGCAAATGTGCAATAAACTTTTTTACATGAACATGGTATTGAGCCCCTAGCTCCAAGAATAAGTGTGATAAATACTGCAGCACCATTGACCTGAGCTAGCAACAGTGTATTTATAAAGAGAAAACAGAGTTTTGGTTCTATTAAGTGGTTATAAAATTACTACAAGGAGAGTTGGAACCATAGATATGCCATCTATCGTCTTTGTACAGTTAATGATAGTTTTTCATCTGTATTTTATTTATCCTTCAAAGTAGTTTCCTGAGTAGTTATTGAAAGTCACTTATTTTATTGGTAAAAAAACTCAAATCTCAAAAAGGCATATAATTTGTTTTGTGCCATACAGCAAGTAGGATTTGAAAAAAATATTTAAATCCAGATCTGACTGTAAGGATGTTTTAGAATTTAATACATTTTCCTTCCAAGGCAATTTTGTGGTCAAACCTGATAGTGTTGTCCAATGTAGGTGCAGAAAGCTATTTTTCTCTCTTTCTATCTTAAGGTTGTGATATATTTCCAATAGAGGGACCAATAGAGAGGTTAAAATGTCAATGAGAAGCTGGAAAACCAGAAAATAAGAGTGATTTTTAAAAAATTGACAATGTAATAAATGAGATCCAATACATTTAATCACACGCTATGCAAGGTGCTATTGTAGTGGGGTCATGAATACCTGGGCAAGACTGCCCAGCTAGCCAGCTTGAAACTCCAGGGTTCCATGTGCATCCTATTATGACTTTGTTTGTATTATCATAGGCTACATAATTGTGCCCCTTTCTTTTAAACTTTATGAAGACAGATTTTGTGTCTTGGTCATCTCATTTCTTCCTAGAATCTGAATTATTTAAATATATGCTCTATGAACCACTGAAGTGGTTCTATATGTTTTTGAGATATGAATTATTTGTCATCCTTCTTTTTATATTTCTCCTGGCTACATAACTACTTAAGATAATTAACTTGTTAATTAATTAGGCCCATTTTCTCAACACTGTTTGACACACAAGAAAGCAACAGAATTTTGTCTATTTTGTTTACTGATCAGTCTTCACTTATGAAGCAACACCTAGCACATGAATGTAAATGAATAAATGAATGAATGAATGAATGAATGACTTAATACTGCTGAGAAAAAGTAGAGGATGATGTTCTCAATGAGCAAAATAATGAGGAGAGGCTGACGACAGAAGAAAACAATTTACTCTCAGTTCAAAAATATGTCTTTTAATAATGTAAAAAAAATCTAGAAAGTTAACAGTGAAGATTTGAAACCTAACACAATAAATTACAAAATATCAAACTAGGGAATGTACTTGCTTGGTATATAAAGGTAAGTTTAATAGGAATGTCTGGCAATGGCTTTGTAAAGCTCACTGTTTTCAAACAGGCACTAACAGGCTAGAAGTATGAAAAGATGCAAAACAAATGTCTCCTAATTATAGATTTGAACAATCTAATTATATATTGTTCAAATCTATAATTGGAGGATTGCTACAAAGTGACACTTCTCTTGCTTCAGTTCCTTTTAACTGGCATAAATGAAGGGGTGAGAATTATATTTTTAGCACATATGTTGAAATCTATCCTCATAGCTGCAGGTTCCAGGTAATTTTGTCTCTATTCAGATAGTGTAGACCAAATAACCTTTTAAACTGTCATACATGAACACATCAGCCTCTGTTGACTTATCTTTACAAATAAAGAGGTAGTTTATTAAAATTAAAATTAATGAAAATACACAATGAAACAAAAAAATCCTGCATCTTAACATCTCAATTATAGCAAGATAATATGCCCCCCCATTTGCTGTATTTTGTCCTTGGAAACCAATAGTTTCCAGCAAGAGCACAAGCAGAGGTAGGATCAGATATTTGGGAGTCAATTGTGCACGTCCAATATTCTGCTTCTTACTAGACTGTAAAGACTACTTAGGCAAGGGCTTAATCACAGCATTAACAAAAATGGGAAATAACTCTGGGATTTTCCACAGCCACTACTTGATTACACTAAAAGTACAGAAAGGAATATAATAAATAGTGAAAAAAATATAATCCTCTGATGCTCACACTATACCTAAGAGCAGACAATTGAAAACATGAATCTATAAAATATGAGTGTATTTCAAGATATGACAGGCTCTTAGGTGATCATAAATATATCATCAAAACTGAACCATTTCCCTGAGTGAAAAGGGGTGCTATTAATATAGAAACTCTGGAATGAAAGAAACAGAAATTTACTTCTATGTCTAGTGAGGTATTAACTTGCTTCTTAAAGTATAGGAAACTATACAATGTTAGGGTGGACCTACTGACTAGAAATGAGAAAAACATGGATTTCTTAGACAATTGTGGATGTGAAAATTATTGCAATTATTATTTTTTTATTTATGTGTCATCATTGTTAATATAAGGATTTTTATATATGAATATATATATGAATATATATATTTAGGCATTAGAAAAAGGCTTACAATTTCTTCTAACCTTGGCTAATAAAAGCATGGCCAAAACTAATAAAAGCATGGCCAAATCTATAGCTTTTATTCCACTAAATCACTGGAAAAGATAAGAGCTTGAATACTGAGTAATCCCAATTTCAGCATCTAAACTATATTCAGATGACAGAGATACTTATTTTATAATACACATAAATAGAATATCTCTGAAAAAAATTAGTAATCTATGAGTGAGAGACAATTCTACTTAAGATTTAAGCATCCAATGATTTAATAGACCTTTCTCTCTTTTCTTTTGCCATTAACCCACATTCAATTTTCTCCCTGAAAATCATATTTATATGGGTATGCACAACCTAAGAAAATACATAGAGAAGTTTTCTTCAAACCTATATTATATGGCAATTTCTATGTGCCATGATAACTGGTGCCAGAGAGTGTTGTGAGACCTAGAAATTCTATGTGAGGAAGATAAGTGAGAGTATTCCAGTTGCCAGAATCCTAGCATTAACTTTCCTTCTAGCTGTCTTTTTCATGGTAGTAAAGTAGGGTAGTAGGGTAGAAGTACAAACCTATTAAGTATGGAAGATAACAAAATGTGAAGATAATAAAATGTGAAGATAACTATAACAGAAAAAATTCAAGAAGATATTATGTATGGGGTAAATAAGGTTATCTTTACATGATAAAGATGTGAGTTAGGAGAGCACCCAAGGAGGAGGATGTTTCACATACCTGAATTCAACCAAGATGGTGGTCTTAAAATTCTCATCAGCGCCAGGCGCAGTGGTTCACACCTGCAATCTCAACCCTTTGGGAAGTGGAGGTGAGAGGGTTGCCTGAGCCCAGGGGTTCGAGATCAGCGTGGGTTACTTGGTGAGACCTTGTCTCTACAATTAAAAGAAAAAAAGAAAAAAAAAATTGTCACCAAACTCACATCCTGGACATATATTCACTCATTTATAAAAATTGAATTTAATTGATGTAAAAAATATCTGTATTCATCAAAGTAGCTTGCCTTAAGGATGCACAAATAGGATACAGCTCACAACCTCATCAGAAGACGGTAAGCAAACAGTGACATTACAATGAGAATAACAGAGTTGGATTTGCTTCAGGCAGTCCAAGTCAAAGCAAAGCAAGAGCCTGTGAATCTGTAGCAAACTTTATTTTTTTTATATTTATTTCTCAGATTGTTTATCATTACCAACTTCCCCCCTGGTTCATCTTTTCACTTAGAAAAAAAAAATTGAGAGTTTATATAACAGTGAATGCTACTGATTCCAAGTTTCTTATGCTTCCATAGCACCGGATAGTGGGTCTCTGGAAATTTCCATTTCAAGTATGTTAACTTTCTTATTTCTCTTTCTTTTATCTTTTTACTATCAAATTAAAAAAATATTTTAAATACAATTAAATATATGTAAAATGCATTATGAGATTATAATGTTGGACAGGGTTATGTTTTTTGTTTTCTTTTGCTTTTTTTGAGTTGGAATCTCACTCTGTCACCCAGGCTGGAGTGTACTGGCATGCTCATGGCCACCGCGGCCTCGACCAGCTGGGCTCAGGCTATCCTTCCACCTCAACCTTCCAAGTAGCAGGAACTACAGGTACGTGTTACCACACCCAGCTAATTTTTGATTTATTGTAGAGACAAGGTCTCACCAATTTGCCCGGGCTGATCTCAAACCCGTGGGTTCAGGCAATCCACTTGCCTCAGCTTCCCAAAGTGCTGGGATGACAGGCTAAGCCACAGAACCTGGCCAACAGGGTTATGCTTTAAGGAAGGTGAGGGCATAGGAATGGTGGCAGAAGAAGTTAGGCTCAATCAGAAGATACTGTTCTGAGCAGAGATCTTCAATAGAGTCCTTGGACAGTTGTGTCAGTCCTGCGGAAATAGTTTTCTAGGACTAGGGGAAGGTTATGGAATTAGGAGAGAGAAAGTTGAAGAAAGTCAGCCAGAGTCACTGAATGGAGAGGGTTTACCATAAGCCAAATGCTTTACCTAAAGCATTTAATTTTGCCCACTACCTAGTGAAAGATAGATAGTTAATTTGTTTTGCAACTAATAAAATCATTCAAGTGAAATGTAATAAACTCTTCAAATAACACAGTAATGAGTGATGGAAGAGGTATTCAAGTCCAACTCTGATCCTCTGCTAAGCTTTGTTCATTTTGTAACCAACGCAATTGTACTCAACGTCCCATGTGACGTATACATGGACTTTCTGGTGCTTAAATTATGCCATGTGTTTGTGCTTTGGCTCAAAACTTTGCTCAATGGTGATATGCATGTTTGTATTCTCTGTGTTTTGTGCATCCTCCATAGAACTATCAGGTCACTAGAGTACACAGTAAAAGTAAACAATGCAGATACCTTGGCATATTTGAACCCTGAGCTGAGATTTACAGGCCTGGATACCTTCGAAAAAATATGAGAAATAAAACATGGAACCAACCATGCTGCTGGACTGGAAAACAAAATGTGGTACATATACACAATGGAATACTATGCAGCCATAAGAAGGACAATCATATGGACTTTGCAGCAATTTGGATGGATTTTGAGTTGATCATACTCAGTGATCCATCACAGAAACAAAGAGCAGAGTCCCCTATGTTCTCACTCATAAGCAGATCTTGAACAATTGTCATAATACTACAAGAAAGGGATTGGCAGTGGTGGGAAACTTCCGGGGGAAGGGGAATAGGATGGGCAGTTGAGGGAAATTGCTAGGAGAGGGAAGGCACACCTCATCAACAAGGGCACCTACATAATCAACGTTTGTATACCTAACCCTGAATTGCACCCCACATCTTTAAAAGAAAAAAGAAAAACATGTGAGAAATAGTATATCACTCCTGATTAGAATCCCCCACTCTTTTGTTTTTTATTGTTGTATTTCTCATTTAAAAAAATATTGTTTTATTTTAGATTCGGGGATACGTGTGCAGGCTCGTTACTTAGGTAGGTATTTTGAGTGATGGTGAGGTTAGGGTGTCTATTGAGTCCATTACTCAGGCGGTAAGCATGGTACCCAATGGATGGTTTTTCAACTCTTACCATCCCATCCTCCATATCGGAGTCCCTAGTGCCTGTTATTCTCATTCGTATGCTTGTTTGTCTTCAGTGTTTACCTACCACTTAAAAGTGAAAATGTGTGGTACTCAATTTTCTTTTTTTGTGAAAATTGTCATAGAATCATGGTCTCCAGCTTCATTTACTTTGCTGCAAAGGATGTGATTTTGTTTTCTCATGGACACATGGTGTTCCATGGTATTCATGTACCACCTTTTCTTCATCCAGGCAACCAATGATAGGCACTTGGGTGGGTTACGTGTTTTTGCTGTTGTGAATGGTGCAACAAGAAGCATATGAGGACAGATGTCTTTTTGGTAGAGCAATTTATGTTCCTTTGGATATACACACAGTATTGGGATTCCTGGGTCAAATAAAAATATATTTACAAATTATGCATCCAACGAAGGATTAATCCAGAATCTATAAGGAACTCAAATGAATTGACGAGAATAAAAAAAATAGGATCTTAAAAAGTAGGCAAAGGACGTGAGCAGACATTTCTCAAAGGAAGACATACATACAAATGGCCAACAAACATAAGAAAAAATGCTCAGCATCACAAATTATCAGAGAAATGCACCTAAAAACCATAATGAGGTACCATCTCACACTAGTCAGAATCCCTGTTATTAAAAAGTCAAAAAATAGCAGATGTTTTCCCCAACAGTCTCTGTGAAAAACAATTTGGAGATTTCTCAAAGAACTAAGAATCTCCCACTCTTAACCACTCTTCATTTTTCAGATGGTGTCTCCTTCGTGAACATTAGATATAGATCTCTTCTCTAACCCTGATGGAATTCATTGAACCTTAAGTGAGCTACATATTGTAGAGTATATTGTTATTCTGTTGCATCTCCCTTACTTTATGAAGATTTGAGATCTTTAGGGAAAAAAAAGATCAATCTTTCCATGAAAGTTCCCAAGTGACATTTACATGGTACAGCACCACTGCCATTCCTAAAGGAAGTTTTCACTGACCTTTGGAAAAAAAATATTATAATGACATTACTAACTGTCCTACCACCAAAAGACTCTTTTACTATTAAATCACAGTAAAGAAAAGGTTAATTGTATTTATCTTATGCCTTATTTGGACAAATTTTAAAAGTTACCATATTTATGACTGTGTTCTGTGTTATGATTTTTTATTTTAATCTATATGATCCGATTGTTAATGACATCGCTCTTTTAGTAGCTACTTGGGTTTAAATCATACTCTTCATAGCATCTTACTATGAAGGTCTGAATAAGGCATCTGATTTTCCTGAACTTCAGTTTCATTGCATATAAAATATGAATAATATTATTTTATTGTAAAAATATAAAACTTAAGATATCTAAAATTTCTGGAAGAAAATAATAAAAGTAAATTAACTATTAATATCTTCATAGTTCGAGAACAAAATAATAATGTCCAACTCATGATGAAACAAAAGAGAAATGTGTGAATTGTATGTGTAGATACTGTGAAAATTAAATAATAGAAGATGAATTTGTCTACAACAGAATATACAAACATAAAATATATTTGCTACACAAAATATCCAAGGTTAGGGAATTAAAGTAATTTTCCCCTCACTCAGCTCTTTTTCTTACTTGCAGTCCAGATTGCCACAGTCTATGTCAAGTTCATATTCGGGTTTCTCCTGAATCAGAGCCTATGAACATAAACGACAAGTTAATAAACTCATTGAAATTTTACAAGATTATTTTATAAAGCGTTGAAGTGTCTTACTTAGGAAGCAGACAAGCAGTTAGCCTACCAGGATAATGTGGAAAATGGAGTACATGCTTAAAGACAGGATTTAAAGGGTCTTTTCCATGCTTCCAAACACTAGTCTGCTAGAATTCACTCCCAACCATCACGTTATGTTTCTATCTTTCTTCACATGAATTGAGGGAAAGGTCTAAGGTTAAAAAAAGAAAAAGAAGTCGCTGGATTCATGTTGTATACACATCCAATCTTTGTCATTTATAGTAACAGATTCAGGAGAACTATTTTGAGCAATCAGGAAGCAAGTGAGCAGGTGAAACAATGAAACACCTTGAAATCAAGGTTTTATTTAATGAGGACCCCTCGGGCTGGTAACAGAAGCAAGTCAGGTCTTTTTGCAAAGATTAGTCTCTTCCTGCCTGTGTTAACTTTACTTGGCAGCAGTTTGAGAGTTCTAATAATCCTAGGACTAATTAAAAGAGAGGAATACTGATAATCTGTGTAATTAATAATAATTAGGAATACATAGTGATAACAATATTTATGCCTCTAACTCTTTCCTTCCACAAATATTTGGATACATCAGGCTTAGAGAAGTGCCTAAAGTTCACATAAGTCCAAAGTTCAGAAAAAAATAAACTACTCATAAAAACACAAGATCATCCATTTTCGACTAAAATGTGAATACATGTGCATACTAAGAGCATCAAAACAGGACAAATTACATTTAATAAAAATCGGACTATCTTCCACAGCAATATTATAAAGGTAAATAATGCATTTTCTTATAAAACACAATCTATATTATGCATATATGTGTAGATAGTTACAGATATATGATTTTTAAATGTAATGCTTTTGGATGCCAAATTTGGTTTTTGTGTACATAGTATCCTATTCATTAACATATCAAAATCTACTAAGTCAATCGCCAACTGGTACACATGTGGGTGATTTTCAGACTTTTTTTTTAACTTTTAAATTTCTAATTTTAAAATTGTGGGTTGCAATTCAGGGTTAGGTATACAAATATTCATTGTGCAGTTACCCTTGTGGATGAGGTGTGCCCCTCTTTCCCCAGGCAGATTCCCACGACTTCCAATCCCACCTCCCTGTCCCCTACCCCTGCAGTTTCCCGCTACTGTCAAACCTTTTCTTTCTTTTTTTTTTTTTTTGAGTCAAAATCTCACTCTGTCACCCAGGCTGGAGAGCAGTGGCACGCTCATGACCACCACAGCCTCCACCTGCTGGGTTCAAGCAATTCTTCCGCCTCAACTTTCCAAGTAGCTGGAATCACAGGTGTGTGATTTTTTTGATTTATTGTGTAGACAAGTTCTCGCCATGTTGCTCAGACTGGTCTCAAACCCCTGAGCTCAAACAATCCTCTCTCCTCAACCTCCCAAAGTGCTGGAATTACAGGCTTGAGCCACCGTACCTGGCCCAGTCTGCTTTCGATGGGCAGCAATGGTTGGTTCCATGTTTTTGCTATTGTGAATAGTGCTGCAATAAATATGTGTGCACAGGTATCTCTTTTGTAGAATAATTTGAGATCCTCTGGGTATATTCCCAGAAGAATTGCTGGGTCGTATGGGAGGTTAATTTTTAGATCTTTTAGGAATCGCCACACTTTTTTACACAGAGGTTGTACTAGTTTACACTCCCACCAACTGTGTAGAAAAGCTCCCTTCCCCCCCCCGCCCCGCATCTTCTCCAGCATCTGTTATTTTTTGAGTTATTGATGATGACCATCCTGAATGGAGTTAGATGGTATCTCAGTGTGGTTTCAATTTGCATTTCTTTGATCACTAGTGAGGCTGAGTATAATAGTGCTACAATAAACAGGGGAGTGTAAATATCTCTTCGATATGCTGATTTTCTTTCTATTGGATATATACCCAGCAGTGGGATTGCTGGTTCATATGCTAATTCTATTTCCAGTTTTTGAGGAACCTCCATACTGATCTTGATAGTGACTGTACAAATTGACACTCTTGCCAACAGTGTGAGAGTTTCCCTTTCTTCACATGCTCACTAGTGCTCATTATAACTTGTGTTTTGTATAAAAGTCTTTTTAACTAGAGTAAGATAATATCTCATTGTAGTTTGACGTGCATTTGCCTAATGATTAGTAATGTTGTACATTTTTTTTTCATATACCTGTTGGCCATTTGTATGTCTACTTAAGTTTTTTTCCTTTTTTAATCAAACTATTTGAGTTTTTAAAAATTGTTTCGACTCCTTATATATTCTAGCTATGAATCTCCTGTCAGATGGGTGATTTTTCAAAAATTTTCTCCCATTCTGTTAGTCGTCTCTTTGCTTTGTTGATTGTTCCCTTTGTTTTGCCAAAACTTTTTAGCTTAGTGTAATTCTGTTTGTCCATTTTTTACCTCGGTTGCCTGTGTTTTTGTGGTCTGACTCAAGAAATCTTTGCCTAGGTTAATATATCCTGATGTGTTTCCCCAGTTTTGTTTTCTAGTAGTTTCACAAGGTCAGGTCGTAGATTTCAGCCTTTAATCCATTTTGATTTGATGATTGTATATAGCAAGAGACAGTAGTCTAGTTTCATTCTGATGCATACGGATATTTAGTTTTCCCCAGTATCATTTATTAAAGAAACAGTCCTTTCCCCAACGTATGTTCTTGGCAACTTTGTTGAAAATGAGTTGATTGTAAATGTGTAGGTCACTTTCTGAACTGTCTGTTCTGTTCCTTGGCCTATGTGTCTGTTCTTATGCCGTTACTATGCCATTTTTGGTTACTATACATTTGCAGTATAATTTGAAGTTAGGTCATGTGATTCCTCCAGTTTTCCTAATTTTGCTCAGGATGGGTTTGGTTAGTCCAGATCTTTTGTAGTTTTATATAGATTTTAGGATTGCTTTTTTGTATTTATGAGGGGGCACCCTGCAAAAACTGGAATCTATTTATTAAAAATTGTATATTAGCCGGGCTCGGTGGTTCAGCCTGTAATCCCACGCCTTTGGGAGGCTGAGGTGAGTGGATTGCCTGAGCCCGCGGGTTCGAGACCCGCCTGGGCAGCGAGACCTCATCTCTACAATAAATCAAAAAAATCAGCTGGGCGTGGTAGCGCATGCCTGTAATTCCGGCTACTCGGAAGGCTGAGGCGGAAGGATCGCCAGAGTCCAGCAGGTCGAGGCTGCGGTGGCCGGGAGCAGCCACTGCTCTCCAGTCTGGGTGACAGAGTGAGACTCCAACTCAAAAAAAAAAAAAATTGTCTATTTATTCTTACATGTTTATATTTCAGTCACCTTCAAAGTACTCTCCGCTTGATGCAACACACCTGTCAAGATGTTTTCTCCATTGCTCAAAACTGTTTTTTTTTAATTGACCAAATTTTTCTTTATTGTATGCTTGTAACAATTTTTATGGCCATCCTAAATTACTTTTTTCAGTTTCACATCATTTCTTTTTTTTATTACAAAGATGTGGGGTACAATTCAGGGTTTGGTATACAAACATTGATTATGCAGGTACCCTTGCTGATGAGGTCAAAACTTTTTTTGAACTTGTCAGTGTTGATGCTTTTTATCACTTCTGTCATTCTGGTTTCACCTCTTCCATATCAGCAAAACATTTCCCTTTGAGGACTTTATTTGTCGGGAGAAAAAAAGTTCTTGGGGTAGGATCCAGTGAATAGAAAGCGTGGAGCATGGCAGTCATAGCATTTTTGATCAAAAACTGATGAACACTCAGTGTGTCATGAACAAATGTGATCCCAAATTACCCATTATGGAATGGGCATATGCATTGAAACAATCCAAAGGAAAAAAAAAGATCACCGAAGCTGAACTCAGTCTCTTTCAACACAAACTGGTACACGGATGCCCTATTGATTCCTAAAACACTTAACTAGCAGAAGAAGACTGTACTACAATGGGTCCATACCCAAAAGATAACTCTGTTTTTCAGGAGGGTATACCCTCATATGGGAAGAACTCATCATTTGTTTGATAATAACCATTCTAACAGGTGTGAGGTAATGTCAGAATGGTTTTAATTTGGAATTCCCTAATAGAGATATTGAGAATTTTTTTTTAATTTATCAGCTGTTCATTTACATGTCTTCTTTTGAGAAATATCTTTTCAGGTTCTTTGCATATTTTTAAATCAGGCTGCTAGTTTTCTGGCTGTTGAACTGTTTGAATTCCTTATATCTTTTGAACTAGCCTGATATCTGATGTTACGGTTTGCAAATATTTTCTCCCAATCTGTTTCCTTTGTTATGCAGAAACTTTTTTTAGTTTCTTGTAATCACATTTATCTGTTTTTGTTTCACTTGCCCTTGCTTTTGAAGTTCTAAGAAAAAAATAAAAAATAAGAATAAATCACTGCCCAGTCCAATGTTGAAGAGCTTTATCCTACTTTACCCTATATTTTCTGCTACCATTTCTAAAGTTTCAGATCTTATGTATCAGTCTTTAATTCACTTAGATTTAAATTTTATATGTAGTGTTAAAATAGGATCCATTTACATTGTTCGTTATGTAGATTTCCCAACGCCATTTATCGAAGAGATTGCTCTTTTTTCATTGTGTCTTCTTACCCCCTTTGTCAAAAATCACTCAAATGTAAATACCTGGGTTCATTTCTGGGCTTTTAATAACATTTCAGTGGTTGACGTGTCTGTTTTTATGCCAGTTTCATGCTGTTCTGATTACAATAGCTTTATATTTTGAAATCAGGTAGTGTGATCCTTTCATTTTGTTCTTTTGCTCAAGATTGCTTTGTCTATTCTGCTTCTTTTGTGGTGCTAATCTAATTTTCAAATTATTTTTTCTATTTATGACAAATGACACTGACATTTTGATAAGCACTGTAATGAATCTGTAGACTAACTTTAGGTCATATGGACATTTTAATAGCGTATGTCTTCTAGTCAATGAAAATGGGGTATCTTCTTTTTAATTTGTGTCTTTTTCAATTTTATCCATCAGTGATTTATAGCTTTTAGTGTTGACATATTTGTTAAATTTATTCATAAATTATTTTATTTTTGAAACAATGGAAATAAGATTTTTTAAATCACATAGTTTGATATTAGCGTACAGAAGTATTACTGATTTTTGTATGTTAATTTTTTAACCTGCAACTTTACTAAGTGTGTTTGTTAGTTCTAATTTTTTCATGGTGGAGTCTTTAGGTTTTCTATACATATGTCATGCCATCAGCAAACAGAGATGATCTCACTTTCTCCTTTTCTTTTTTATTTTATTTATTTATTTATTTTGTTTTTTTAGTTTTCAAAACCTCTTTAGTAAGCAAAAGGGAGACAAAAGAATGTGGTTTTCTTGGTAAATCTTAATTGCAAAATTTCTTCTTCTTTCGGAACTTTTTTCCTGCTGCATTTGCTGCTTTTTCGGCCATGATCTCTAAGTACTTTCTTTGGTTATATCTTCTAGATACAGAATCAGCCAGTAGTTCTTCCATAATAGTTCTTTTCCTTTGCTTCTTGGGAATTTGTGAATGATAGAAATCAGCTGGATTGTCAACAACAGTTCTAATCTGTAAGTACTTGGGGAAGTCATCTCTATCATTTTTCTGGTAAAACCTTTCTGGGTCCATGTTTGCTCTCATCTTCAGTGCTTTGAGATGATTTTTCAGTTCATCTGTCAATTCTGGAGCTTTCATACCAAACCAGCCATCCCCTGATGTTTTTTGTCACTCTTTCTGCGCTTTTTCTGAAGTTGATACTTTGATTCCGTATATAGTGGGACACAGTGTTTTTTTTCAAAATCAGGTGTAATGATGGCCTTCTAGAGAACCCCATTTTGCTCTTTCTCCTTGATCTGTGTTAGGGTTCTCTTGTTACACTGTAGTTTGTCTACATTAAAATTAATATACAAACCACCCAACTTCTTGATATTCACATCAGGGTCTATGCTGCTGCTTGTTAACTTCAGAAGTTTAGACTTTGTGCTATTCAGTAAGTTATCTTCATCACTAAATTCGTCTTCACTTTTGTCATGGTCCCATGTTTCTTCACTTTTTTCATCTTCTTCCTCCTCTTCTATTTCTTCCTCAAGGGCAAACTCTCTTGCCTTGTCTTCCTCTTCCAAGTAAAAATTTTTATCAGTACTCAATCCAGGAGTTGTGTCAATTACAAACAATGTGTTGTCACATGACACACTTCCCACAGCTTCACTTAATGACTCTCTTTGTATTTTCAGTAAAACACACAGCGTTCTCTTCATTCTCACTGTTTTCAGATTGCTGGCTTTCATCACTGCTGAGGACAAATAAAACAGAATCACTTTTATCTTTAGCTGTACTGAGCTCAGATAAGTACAGTTTGGTATCACATTCAAAATCTGCATTCTTTTCAATGTTCATGTCTTCATTAACACCTATAATTGTGGATTCTTCATCATCCTCACTACCACCACAATCCCCAGACTTTGTCAAGTCACTTTTTATGGTGCTCTTTTTCTCTTCATTCCACCTGTCAACTTCCACAACTACAACTGTTTGAGCTAATGATTTCATTATAGCCTCCGAGTTCATTTTACAAGGCACTGATATGGCTTTGTTATTTGGGGGGGTTGAATGCCTCTGAGAAAGTAACTGCTGAAGGCAAGTGTCCTCAGGTTCAGAATGACTCTTCACCTGAGAACTCTTCTCATTAATTTATTTTCCCTCATCTATTATTTTGTTGGTATCTTCATTCAAATCTTTACAATTCTGTTTTATTTCTTTAAGAGATGAAACACTGGCCGGTTTGTCCTCTCTTACGGTAAAATGCTGACATTTTTGCCTTGTTAGTAATTTTTCTGAATTTCTGTGGAAGGAATCATCAAAGTCATTATGATAGAAATCTATCTTATTTATCTGAGAAAGAGATCTTGTTTGTAAATGAGAGGTTTGTCTGGCCTCTGAATTTCCTGGCACAATCTTACTATCTTTCTTCTTAGTCCATGCCTGTAATTTCTTCTGCATACTCCTGGTTGTTGTCCTAGTTGCAATTTCAGAGGATGAAATGTCCGAGTATGATGACTCAGCAACAGATACAGCTTCTGTATGTGAATTTTGGCTTGGATCCGTCAGAAATTTAGCCTGATTACTTTTGGTTCCCGTAGTTCTTTCTGGGGAGAAAACAATTCTAGAAATACCTGAAGCATGAGAGTCTGCCTCAGAGACGATTTCTTCAGACACATTTGTTGGAGTTATTTTTGATCTTTTCCTAACACTGGATACTGGAGGGCATGCAATTAAGACCTGCTTCTCCTAGTTACTCTTAAAATGGGATCCTGGTGCTCAGACACAGAACAATGTGTCTCTGCTTCAGAGGTTTCTCCATCACTAGATGATTCAGTCACCTCTGGTCGTGAGCCTGTAGTTCTGCTCTTCTTCCTGGTTTAGAAGTTTTAGGGACTGAATTTTGTTTCCCAGTGGTCTGTGATTCAGCATTGCTATGGTCATCCGATCCAGGTTTCCTCCTGCTTTCTGGAAGAGCTCGAACCCCTTTAGGAGAACTCTTCTGCTGGGAGCCGCCAGCCCACGTGGCTGGGGTGCTGACTTGCACGCGTGCGGACCTGGTGACCACCATCCTCCTTTTCTTTTTTAATGCTCTTTATTTCTTTTTATTGCTAATTGCTCTGGTTAGAACTTCCAGTACTAATAGAAGTAATGAACTTCTTTATCTATTTTGTTGAGAGTTTTTAATGATGAACAGATGTTGAATTTTTTCAAACAGCCTTTGTGTATATGAAGATGATTAAATAGTTTTTGTTCTTTATTTTGTTAACATAATTGATAAGATTTAATGATTTAAGTATGTTGAGCTATCCTTGTAGCATGGGGATAAATCCTACCTGATCATG
The DNA here is from genome assembly GCF_000164805.1 of Carlito syrichta. NCBI lineage: Eukaryota > Metazoa > Chordata > Mammalia > Primates > Tarsiidae > Carlito > Carlito syrichta. The sequence goes on from NW_007034727.1 coordinate 222,086, forward strand.
ATGCGTGAACTTTTCAATGTGCTGTTGAATGTAGTTTGTGAATATTTTGTTAAGGATTTCTGCATCTATGTTCATCAGAAATATTGACCTGTAGTGTTCTTTTCTTGTAATGTCTTTGACTTTAGTGTCAAGGGAATTCTGGTCTTATAAAATAAGTTTGGAAGTATTCTCTCTTTTTTCAGTTATTTGTAAGAGTTTAAAAGAGTACTGGTATTAGTTCCTCTTAAATTTTTGGTAAACTTCATCAGCTATCAGGTTCTGAGCTTTTTTTGCAGAAACTTTCTATTACTGTTTTCATCTTTGACATGTTATAGATCTGCTTGTATTGTCTCTCTCTCTAATTCAGTCTTAGTAGATTGTATTTTTCTAAGAATTCATCCATTTTCTTTCTAGGTTATCCAACTTGTATTTTTTCTAGTAATTTTCTCTTGTGCTCCTTTATATTCAGAATTTACTTCAGTGAGAGTCTGTAAATCTGATTTTATTGTGGAACAAGCCAGGGAAGAAATCCAGAAAGTACCATCTCTTCCCTCCATGCTGGCAGAGGTCTGTAACCTTTATCCAGGCCTTTCATGTCTAAAATTATCACAGGAGGAAACCAGGGTAGTAGGTGTGCGAAGTACTCACTTTCCCACTCAGACAAGCAAAAGTCTCAGACCCTCCCAGCAAGGGGAGACTTTTTGGTCTCTGGCTATTGCTGAACCAAGGCAAAGCAAAAGCATAGCAAGTATCCATTGTCCCTTTCAGACATGTTTAAGTCCCCCAGAGACCCTTCAATTAGCTATTGCAGAAGTTTATCTCTAAAGTAAGCTAGAAAAAAGGCATAGGGAGTACTGTTCATCTTGCTTATTCAAGATTCATTCTTATTCGAGGTTCATTCTTAATTTTCTATGTAGGCTCTCAGATACTGTCTTAAGGCCAGAATCACAGGGGTCTGCAGAAAATGTATTTAGTAAAACCCTTTCCAGGAGAAGCTGGAATTCAGTTGAATCCAGAAACTAAAGCTGTTAAAAGTGTTTATGTTATTCAAAACCCCTTTTTATTCTTTGTGCTTGAGAGAAATCCTCAGATACCCTATTCCTGCCATTCCTGAAGCAATGTAATTTAATACAAGCCCTCTGTCGGAGACCTTAAAATTGCACACTATGTATGTTGCACAAAACCCTCATTCCTCAGGGTAAACTGAGAGGCAAGGTTTCTTTCTCAAGTGTAAGGTGCTGTGCTCAGTGTGGTATTAGTTCATGAGTGTCTCACCACTTTTCCTACCTGTTTCGACATGAATACTTTCTCAATTGTCCAATGTGCAAGAGTCTTGCAGTTAGACTCTGGCTTTCTTTTGGAGAGATTTGGTTTAAGTATTTACTCAGTGTGGCGGTGAGAAGATGGATAGGGGCTTTTTGTTCTACCATGTTGTTAGTGTCATCTCTACTGGTCTTTTTCACAGTCTGTGTGAGTTCACTCACTTTGTTTATTTTTCAGAATTACCTGGGAAAGGTCTGCTTCTATGAGTCTTTAAGGAGTATTTGCAAGTCATCATCAAATGATTTTTAAAATGGTATCTTTTCTATGCTATTTACTACTCTTTTTTCTCTATAGCTTTCTTTTTTTTGAGTTGGAGTCTCACTCTGTCGCCCAGACTGGAGTGCAGTGGCCGCTCCCAGCCACCGCAGCCTCGACCTGCTGGGCTCTGGCTATTCTTCTGCTTCGGCCTTCCAAGTAGCTGGAACTACAGGCGCACGCTACCACGCCTGGCTAGTTTTTGCTTTATTGTAGACATGAGGTCTCGCCAAGTTGCCCAGGTGGGTCTCAAACCCGCGGGCTCAGGCAATCCACTCACCTCAGCCTCCCAAAGCGCTGGGATTACAGGCTGAGCCACCTAGCCCGGCTTATAGCTTTCTCAATATTTTTTGGGAGGAGACTAACTAAGGCAAAGCTAGTAATCATGCTTCCTTATCCTTTTGCCAAATAGCATAGACCTATATAAGTGTCTGCAATATTGCGTCTCTCTGTTCATGTTTCCTGATTTTTGGCTGGATGGCTGAAGCCTCGTATCTGGATAATAAGTAAAAAATGCTGGTTACTATTTCCTCCATCCGTTTCCTCTGGAACAGGCTATTTTGTTTGTATGACAGTTTCATGCATCGAAATGGTAAAATCCAGTCCTTAAAATCTATGGTGTTGAAAGAGACAGGACTGCATGACGTACTGATAGTGAGAGGGACCATTATAAACAAATTCAAATGAACAGTATTGAATGAAGACTTTATATGCCAGGAAAGATCGATGAGCATTTGTTAAACTAGTTACACAAAATGGCAGCCTTGAAAAAATAAGTATCATTTCTGACCTGAAAAATATCGGTGGGAGGCCCAAGCTTCACCTACCTCATGATCTCTTAGGTAACTTATACTGAATTGTACCTCACATCTTTAAAATAAATGTTTTTAAAAAGATACTTTTTTGATGCTTGAGTTGTGAAGTTGAGAGAGGATTGTGAAGTGGGAGTGGCACGAATATCTAAGAGGAATCTCTTTTGATTCAACATTATGCTGCCTTATGTTATTTAATTGTATTACTAAATGTCAGGCACTGAAATAGTAATTACCTTAAGAAATGTATGACCCACTTTTGTAAGAAAATATAATTTGCCACTAGGTCACTCTAAGTGCTAAGAAAACGTGAAACAAATAGAGACAGATTGCGTAGGGTGCAGAGAGGCATTCCAGAAAGGGTTAACTTTTAGTGAGTAACGTATGTAGGTTTTGGAGAGGACTATAAAGGTATTTTCAAAGAGAAGCTGTTGCCTTTCAAAGAGCCAGATGGTGGCTGTAAGGACATGATGCTCAAGGAATGGCAAACAGATCGCCTAAGGGACAGAGGAACCGTGCTGAGGATACTGAGAATTAGAGTGGATTTGAATGGCTTGATCCATGCAACTCAAATTCTATAAATTACACTGCATGAACACCTCCTTAATTCACTGAAGGAGATCTTTCCCAGGCAATTCCCAGAAATAAATATAGTTACAATAACTCACTTTCAATAACTGAGATGGATATTTCAGCATTTTATAGATATATCTGACAAATACAAGTATTGAGAAGTGGAAGCCAGCACAGATGTTATTCCTAGGACTTTACTAATACTTTAGGACACTGAGTTAGCAGCAGAAAATCCCAGAGTAGGATTTTTTAAAATGGCTATCATACACCTGGAACATGTTGTTATATGGTAAGTTTATTCCCAAAGTCTAAAACCAGTGACAGAAAGTTCAAAGAGGTTGTTATTTCTTGAACCAAACAAATTGAACCAAATGCTGTCTATTTAGCAAGAGTCAGCCATCATAAAGGGAAGAAGCTGGACCATAAAAAGAGACGTTAAAACTGCCTGTTGAATATTCATTTTCAATTCCATTTTTTATTGCCGAGTTTGGGTTAAGAGCATAGCAATGTCTATCACAAGACCAAATGCATTGCTTACTACATCAATAGGTTGATTTTACTTTTTAAAGATGGTGTTTTTAATCTACTGTGTATTTATTATAAGCCTGTTAGATCATATTTATATATTTTTTATTTTTTAATTTTTTTGAGTAGAAGTCTCACTCTGTTGCCTAGACCGGAGTGCAGTGGCACGCTCCTGGCTACCGCAGCCTCAACCTGCTGAGCTCTGGCAATCCTTCAGCCCCAGTCTTCCAAGTAGCTGGAACTACAGGCATGCACCACCACGCCCAGCTAATTTTTGATTTATTGTAGAGACAACGTTTCGCCAAGTTGCTCGGGATGGTCTCGAACCCGTGGACTCAGGCAATCCACTTGCCTCGGCCTCCCAAAGTACTGGGATTATAGGGTGAGCCACCGAGCCTGGCCTAGATAATATATAAAGATGTGGCTTAGCAGGCAGTGGCATAATAAAACAAAATGGTGTTTAAATATATTTGATGAACTTAAATAAATACCTTTAATGGAATAATAACTAAAATTTTAATTAATACCTTTGAGAGATAAGATAATGTGCCTTTGTAAAATAGCTATTTTAGGGCCATTCAAAACAAACTTAAAAAAAAAAATATATATATATGTATATATATATAGTGTGTCTAATCACTGAAATTCTTAAGATAAACTGGATACTGCCTCAGCTGCCCTCTGAGTGAAGTGTTGTTCCTTCACAGAATCTCTGCATGAATCTGTCCATTTTTGTTGCCTCATTTGACAAGTCTCGAGAGTATTTTTGTCTTAGCCTTGACACTCCTGTCATATTTTCTCTTGCATTTGGCAGACAAGCCACATATGCTACAGGTCATTTTGTAAAGGTTAGTAGGCCTTACTGCCACAGAGGCATACCATGAGTGTGTCCTATCACCATGCTTTCCTAAGGATGACGTTCCCTCTGTCATCTTGCTTCTGCCTGCAGTCAATACCGGGATCAAAGAGCAAAAGCAACATTTTTACTGTGGCAAATGCAGATAACATACATTTTCTCCATTTGATCCACTGAATTACAAGGAAGTGGCCTTGAGTATATTCACAACTTTGTGAAACCATCACCATTATCTCATTCCAAACTATTTTCATACCCTAAAAGGAAACCTTGTTCACATTTAGTGGCTACTCCTATTCTCTTCTCCTCACTCCCTTTGACAAACATTAATCTTTTTACTATGTCTACAGATTGACCTACTCAGGGTATATTATCCATAAAATTATACAGTGTGTGGCCTTTCGAGTTAGGCTTCTTTAACTTAGGGATGATTCAAAGTTCGTCCATGTTGTAACATGTGTTGTTATGTTGTTAGTTATTCTATGGGTAAGATGTATATATTTTATATATAAATTGTATATATAATTATATATTTCATGCATATATTTCACTTGGCTGATCCATTCATCAGTTGATGGACCTTTAGTGGCTATTATAATCAGTGCTATTGTGAATAGTGTTCATTTTTTATTATGGCTGAGTAGTATTCTATTGTATACCTACACTACTTTTTTTTTTTTTTTTTTTTTTTTTGAGTTAGAGTCTCACCCAGGCTGGAGCACAGTGGCACGCTCATGGGCCACCCCAGGATTACCCTGCTAGGCTCCAGTGATTCTTCCGCCTCAGTCTTTCAAGTAGCCGGAACTACTTTTTTATTCGATTATTTGTTGATGGACACAGGTTGATTTTATGACTTTGCTATTGTGAATTCTGCTGCTATAAACATACAAGTGCAGGAATCTTTTTGATATAATGATTTGTTTTCCTTTGTGTAGACATTCAATAGCAGAATTGCTGGATGAAATGTCAGTTCAATTTTTAGGTCTTTGAGAAACCTTATATTGTTTTCCATAGAGGTTGTACTAATTTACATTCCCACCAACATTATATAAGCATTTCCTTTTCTCTGTATCTTTGCCAACATCTATTGTTATTAGAATTTTTTAAAAAATTATTTTGTTTTAAAGAAGCAGTGTACAATTCAGGATTAGGTATACAAGTGGTCATCACACAGGTAAAGTTTGGGCCTACCTTTGGTCCTGACTTTGCCTGGTTTGAGATCAGGTACACTTATTAATGTTATATGCCCCTCCCCTGGCAGTTTCTGACTACTGCCAATCCCTTTCTTATAGTATTATGTTAAATGTTAAGGGTCCACTTATGATTGAGAACATATGGTACTCTGTTCTTTATTTCTGTGGTAATTCACTGAGTATTATGGACTCCAAATTCATCGAAGTTGCCACAAAGTCCATAATTTTGTTTGTCTTTATGGCTGTGTAATATTCCATTGTGTATATGTACCACTTTTTTTTTTGAGTTGGAGTCTCACTCTGTCACCCAGACTGGAGTGCAGTGGCTAATCCCGGCCACCGCAGTCTCTACCTGCTGGGCTTCGGTGATCCTTCCACCTCAGCCTTCCAAGTAGCTAGAACTACAGGTGCGCGCTACCATTTTCTTTATCCAGTCCACTTTCAATAGGCAGCATGGTTGGTTCCATGTTTTTGCTATTGTGAATAGTGCTGCAATAAACATGCATGTGCAAATATCTTTTTTATAGAGTGATTTAAGTTTCTTCGGGTAATTCCCAGAAGGGGTATTGCTGCAACTTATAGAAGATCAATTTCTAGTTCTTTTAAGAATCACCGCACTGTTTTCCATAGAGGTTGACTAGTTGGCCTTCCCACCAAGAGTGTAGAAGCGTTCCCTTTTCTCTGCATCCTCACTATCGTCCGTCATTTTTTCTTCTATTAATGATGACCTTTCTGACTAAGGTTAGGTGGTATCTCAGTGTGATTTTGATTTGCATATCTCTGATGATTAGTGAGGCTGAGAATCTTTACATGTGTCTATTGGATGCTTGTATGTTTTCTTTTGAGAAGTTTCTATTTATGTCTTTCATGAATTGTAGTCTCTCACTCTCTCGCCCAGGTTGGAGTGCAGTGGCATGCACATGGCCAATGTAACCTTGACTTGATGGGCTCAGGTGATCCTTTCACCTCAGCCTTCCAAGTAGATGGGACTACAGGCATGTGCCACCATGCCTAGTTAATTTTTTGATTTATTATAGAGATGAGGTCTCACCAAGTTGCCCAGGCTGGTCTCGAACCTGTGAGCTTAGGTAATCCTCTCACCTCAGTCTCCCAAAGTGCTGGGAATAGAGGAACAAGCTGCCACGCCTGCCCCTCCCTGCTCTCTTAATGGTTTATTTGGCTCTGCAGAAGCTTTTCAGTTTGATGAGGTCCCACTTATCTATCTTATCTCTTATGGCATGGGCACTTGGGGTTTTGATCAGGAACTGGTTGCCAGTTCCAATTTCCATAAGGGTTTCTCTTGCATTTTCTAAGGTTCTTACAGTTTGAACTTTTATGTTTAGGTCTTTGATTCATTTAGAGTTGATTTTTTGTGTATGGCGATAGGTAGGGTTCTTGTTTTAATCTTCTGTGTATGGTCAGCCAGTTTCCCCAGAACCATTTACTGAATAAGTTCTCCTCTCCCCAGTGGGTGCTGGTGGAAGTTTTGTTGAAGATGAGTTCGTTGAGAAATTGAGGTTTGGTTTCTAGAACTCTATATTGTCCCATTGAGTTATACGCCTGTTCTTTTACCAATACCAAGCTGTTTGATTATTGTTGCCATATAATAAAGTTTAAAGTCTGGAAGTGTGATACCTCCTGCTTTGCTTCTATTGCTAAGAATTTTTTGATTATCTGTGGTTGTTTATGTTTCCATGTGAATTTTTGTATTATTGTTTCCAGGGAAAAATGATGCTGGTAATTTAATGGGTATAGAGTTGAATTTGTAGATTGCCTTTGGTAGGATGGACACTTTAACAATGTTGATTCTTTCAATTCATGAACATGGCATATTTTCTCATTTGTGTCACCTTCCACTTGTTTGAGCAGTGTCTTGTAGTCTTTGTAAAGATCCTTCACTTCTCTGGTTACGAAGACGCTGAGGTATTTTATTTGTGTGTTTGTGTGGTTATTGTGAATGGGGCTGTGCTTTTTATTTGATTCTCGCTTGTTTGTTAGTATATAAGAATGTAACTGTCTTTTGCACATTTATTTTGTGTCCCAAGACTTTGCAAAAGTCTTTTATCAAAGCAAGGTGGTTTTTGACAGATTCTTTTGGATTTTTGAGGTATAAGATTATATCATCAGTAAAGAGGGATAACTTAACTTCTTTTCCTATTTGGGTATTCCTGATTTCTTTCTCTTGTGTGATTGCTCTAGCTAGGCCTTCCAACACAATGTGGAACAGAAGAGGGTGAGAGTGGGCAACTTTGTCTTGTTCCAGTTTTTAGGGGAAATGCTTCCAAATTCTGTCCATTTAGCAATATGTTGGCTGTGGGTTTAGAATAGATGGCTGTTACTATTTTAAGGTGTGTTCCCTCTATGCCTTTGTGTTCAATGTTTTTTAATCAAGCAAGTATGCTGGATGCTTACCAAAAGCTTTCTCCACGTCTAATATAATCGTGTGGTTATTATTTTTGCATCTGCTGATGTATAATTACAATATGGTCTTACAGATGTTGAACCAGCCCTGCATTTCGGGGATGAAGCCTACTTGGTCATGGTGGATGATTTTTTGATATTTGTTGTTGGACCCAATCTGCTAGAATATTTTTGAGAATTTTTGCGTCTATGTTCATCAGGGATATTGCCCTATAATTCTCTTTCTTTGTTGGATGTTTATCCTGTTTGCATATCAGTGTGATGTTAGCTTCTTACAATGATTTGGGGAGAGTTCTGTCTTTCTCAATTGCCTGGAAATAATACGTTCAATAAGATTGGAATCAGAGCCTCTTTTTATGTTTTGTAGAATTCCACTGGAAAGCCATCTGGTCTAGTGCTTTTAATTGTAGGTAGTTTTTTTTGTTTGTTTGTTTTTGTTTTTTAATGACAATGTCAATATCCTGGGCTTTTATTGGTCTATTTAGGATTTTAATATCTTCTTGTTTCAACTTTGGGAAGTTGTGTGATGTTAGGAAGTCTTCCATTTCATTTAGGTTATCAAGTTTGTTTCCATACAGGTATGCATAGTAATCTCTAACAATCTTCTGTATTTTGGGAAGGGGGGTCAGTTGTGTTTTGATCACTTGCATTTCTGATTGTGATTATCTGAGCTTTTCTCTCTTTATCTTAGTCATTCTTGCTAGGGGTCCATAAATCTTGTTTATTCTTTCAAAGAACCAGTTTTTTGTTTTGTTAAATTTTTTAATGGTATTTTTTTTTGTCTGCTGTGTCTTGTATTTAAGCTTTTACTTTGGTAATCTGGACTCTTCTGCTGAAGTTAGGGTTTTGTGGTCTTGTCTTTCCAGCTCCCTTTAGTTAATTTGTTAGGTTATCAGCTCCCTTTAGTTAATTTGTTAGGTTAATTTGTTAGGTTCTTTTTCTATTTTCTTGATGTTTGTATTCCTCTCTTAGTATTGCTTTCATGACATTCCAGAGGTTTTGGTAAGATGTTTCTTCATTTTCCTTCGTTTATAGGAATCTTTAATTTCTGTTTTGATTTCTGTGTTGACCCTGGTATTTTTCAGTATCATTCTGTTTAGTGTTCATGTCTTTGTGGATTTTGGGATAATTTTATTGGTGTTGATATTAATTTTTAGTCCATTGTGATCTGAGAAGGCTCATGGCACTATTGAAATCTTGTTAAATTTGTTTATGCTTGATTTTTGACAGAGGATGTGGTTGATCTTGGAGTATGTTCCATGTGGTGATGATAGAATGTATATTCTTTGGTGGTTGGATGGAGTGTTCTGTAGGTATCTACTAAGTCCATTTTGTCAAGCGTCAAGTTGAAGTTCCAGAACTCTTTGTAATTATTTGCCATGATGTTCTATCTAGTGTTGTTAGTGGGCATTTAATCTCCAGCTATGATAATGTTGGAGTCAATATCTTTTTTTTTTAGTTTTCTTTGTAGCTGCTTTGTAAAAACTGGTGCTTCTGTATTGGGTGCATGTATGTTTAGGATTGAGATTTCTTGTTGATGGATTAAATGTTTCATCATTATGTAGTGCTTTTTGTATCTTTTTAAATTTTTGGTAGCTTAAACATTGTTTTGTCTGACATTAAAATTGTGACTCCTGCCTTCTTTTGTGAGCCATTCAAATGAAAATTTGTTTTCCATCCTCTAATTTTGAGTTGTAGGTGAGATGAATTTTCTGGAGACAGCAAATTATTGGGTCATGTATTGTTATCCAATTTGCCATTCTATATCTTTTCAGTGTTGCAGTTAGTTCATTCATGCTCAGATGCATTATTGAAATGTGACAGTTTGTATCTGACACAATGATCTTATAAGACTGTTTTGTTTTTGTTTAGATTTTTTTGCTCATATATGTGTTTTCTTTCTCACGAGTACGCTATGTGTTTGTCTGCTTCTGTGTTTGTTTGTGATCTTGTGAAGTACACAAGTACCTCTTTGCACAGTACCTTTTTAAGTGTCTTCTATAGAGCTGGTCTTGAAGCAGCATATTCTCATAGGGATTGGACATCTGGGAAGGATTTTAATTCTCCATTGCTGATGAAGCTTAACTTGACTGGGTAGGATATTCTTGGTTGAAATTATTTATCTTTGAGAACATTAATAAAGGGGGTCCAGTTCCTTCTGGAATTTGAGTTAAAAGAGAAAGGAGGAGAAAGAGAGAAAAAAGAGGAAAAGATATAAAAAGAAATAAAAATAAACATCAAAAAACAGAGAAAGAGCAAAGAAAGAAAAATAAAAGAAGGAAAGAAAAGAGAAAACCAACCAGCAAACAAAGTAACAAAGGAGAAAAATCAAACCAAAAACCAATAGCCTCCCAAAACAAAAACAAAAACAAAGTTGATAAAGAGTTCTCAGGTTTAATATGTCTTTTTGAGGGGGGTGCCTTCTTGTGATGGGTTTTGGGACTGTAGGCTGTTACTACAGGTTTCCTATTTGCTGTTGGAATTTAAGAGGACTGGATTAAAAAAACATGGTATATACATGATGGAATATTACCCAGTCATAAAAAAAAAACAAAATCATGAATTTCACAGCAACCTGGATGGAATTAGAGTTTATAATACTAAGTGATCTCTCACAGAAACAAAGATATGAGTATCGCATGTTCTCACTCATAAGTGGACCTTGAACAACTATCGTAATACTATATGAAAAGGGTTGACAGTGGCGGGAAACTATGGGGGGAGCAGGGAGGGGAAGGGGGTGGGATTAACGGCAGTCAATATCTGTCTGGGGATGGGGGGGCATACCTCATCAACAAGGGTACCTACACAATGCACATTTGTATACCTAACCCTTAACTGTACCCCACAATTTTAAAATAAAAAATATGTATAAAAAGAAAAGTTAGAATCTTCACCCCCTGCTGCCTGCAATTGGTAACCATCACATGCCCTTTGAGAGAAAGGGCCTGAAATAACTTGACAGAGTGGCTCCTGGGATCTTCCTTCCTTCCTTCCTCTCCCAGCTTTGTCCCAGTTCCCAGGGCATACAGTTCACAGGGGAATGGCACCCCCAGTTTCTGCTCTGCCCTCCCAATCTCTTTCACTTATTGCTGGAGGAGTGGGTGAGTCAGTTATGCACCCACCAGGCTCCTTCTTGGACAATTCTGCTGTATTAGGCTTTTTAATTGTAGCAATTCTGATTGGTGTAAGATGATAGCTCATTGTGGTATATTTTTTATTTCTCTAAGGATTAGTGATGCTGAGCATTTTTTTTAAAATATACCTACTGGTCATTTGTATGTCTTCTTTTCTTAAAAAAAAAGTCTGTTCATGTTTTTCTCCACTTTTTAATGTTTTTTATTATTTTGTTCTTGTGGGTTTTATTGTTGTTCGAGTTAATTGTAAATTCTGAATGTTAGTTTTGGATATTGGCAAAGTCAGATGCATAGTTTGCAAATACTTTCTTTCATTCTGCAGTTTGTCTTTTCACTCTGTTAATTATTTCTTTTGTGGTGCAGAAGATTTTTAATTTAACTAAGTCCCACTTGTGTATTTTTGGCTTCACTGCATTTTCTTTTGAGGTTTAAATTACGAGTTATTTGCCTAGGCCAATTTCCAGAAGACTTTAATCTAGGTATTCTTTTAGTATCACACAAGTGAGGAATGGTATCAGGACTTAATTCTGCCAGATCACTAACACAGAGAGGGGGGGAAAAAGAAACAATCAATTTAGAAGATGATAGATAGATAACAATTTACATTATGACAGAAACAAAACCTCACATTCTTCTTATCAGCCTTTGTAATATTCTCCAAGATAGACCATATGTTAGGCCACAACATTTTAAAAAGTTAACCTTATACCAAGTATTTTCTCAGACCACAATGAAATAAAACCAAAAATTAATTTCATGAGAAGCTTTTAAAACTATACAAATACATGCAAATTCAAAAGCATACTTCTGAACAGTTTTGGGGTCAGTAATAAAATCAAAATGAAAATTAAAAATTGCTTGAAACACATAAAAATGGAAACACAACATACGGAAACCTTTCAAATAGAGCAAAATCAGTGCCTACAGGGAAGTCTATGGCATTAAAGCCTAATCAAAAGAATAGAAAGATCACGAATTAACAACCTAACATCTCACCTCAAGAATCTAGAGAACAAGAACACATAATATTTTAAAGAATATTTTAGATATTGGGAAAATGTTACAATTTCATATGACTATAAGAATCAGCTTTAGAATTCGTAGGATTGTAATAGGGATTTCATTAAATAAAAATAATCTATTTGAAGAGTAGTACCATCTTGATAACATTAAGTCTTTCAATTCATAAATTATTTCTACTTATATAGGCTGCTTTGATTTCTTTCAGCAATGATTTGTAGTTTTTGGTAGGAGATTTGTCCAATTCCATGTTTAAATACATTTCTAAATATTGTATTTTTGACATGATTATGAAAGAAATTTTCACTGCCAGTATATAGAAACAAAACTCATTTTTGTGTCTTGTTCTTGTAAGGTACAATTTTGCTGAATTTTTTTTAGTTATAGTCTTTATGTGCACTTGTGGATTCTTTGAGATTGCAGGTAGTGATTTACTTTTTCCTTTCCAGTTTAGGTTTATTTTCTTTCTTATTTTTTCTTCCTTTTTTTGGATAATTTGTCTGGTTAGAACTTTGATACAGCAATGTACAGAACAGAAGTGACAAGTGGAATCCTTGACTTGTTTCTAATCACCAGAAAAAAGTTGTATCTTTTATCATCGAATATGATGTTAGCTTGTGTTTTTAGTTTGTTTTGATAAATATTTTTTAATCATGCTGAAAAAATGCCCCCTGTTATTAATACATTAACTGTTTTAATATGAAAGCATGTTAACTTTTTTTTTTTTTGGAGTCTCACTCTGTCGCCCAGGCTGGAGTGCAGTGGCTGCTCCCGGCCACCGCAGCCTGGACCTGCTGGACTCCGGTGATCCTTCCGCCTCAGCCTTCCGAGTAGCCGGAATTACAGGTGCGCACTACCATGCCCGGCTAATTTTTTGATTTATTGTAGAGATGAGGTCTCGCCTGCCCAGGTGGGTCTCGAACCCACAGGCTCAGGCAATCCACTCACCTCAGTCTCCCAAAGGCACGGGATTACACGCTGAGCCACCGAGACCGGTTTAAAATTATTTTTCTACATCAATTAAGATGATCATGTGTTTTCCCCCTTCCCACCTTTATTTTATTACATTGATTGATTTTAATATGTTGTACTACCTTTGCATTCCTGAGATAATTTCCACTTGGTCACAGTATATAATTATTTTAATATGGTTCTGAATTCACTTAGCTAGTATTTTGTTGACTATTTTTGTATTGGTATTCATAAAGTATGTATTCCTGTAGTTGTCATTTTTTGTGATGTCTTTTTAAGGCTTTAGTATAAAGATAATGCTGTCATTCTAGAAAGAGTTAGAAAGTGTTCTCTTCTATTTCTTGTAAGAACTTGAGAAATATTAGTGTTCATTTGTAAAAGTTGGATAGGATTTTCCAGTGAAGTCATTTTCTCCTGGCTTTTTTTTTCCCCTTGGAGGGATTTGACTGCGGATTAAGTCTCTTTGTTATAGGTCTATTAAGTTTTTATTTTTTTATATATATATTTTTTTATTTTAAAGATGTGAGATACAATTCAGGATTAGGTATACAAATGTTCATTATGCAGGCACACTTGTTGACGAGGTGTGACCCTCTGTCCCCTGGCAATTTGCCTCAACTGCCAATCCCCCCCCAGCAGATTCCCACTACTACCAATCCCTTTCATATAGTATTATGATAATTGTTCAGGGTCCACTGATGTGTGAGAACATGTGGTACTCTGTTCATTGTTTCTGCGGTAGATCACTGAGTTTGATCGACTCTAAAGCCTTCCAAGTTACTGCGAAGTCCATATGTTTGTCCTTCTTTATGGCTGCATAATATTTCATTGTGTATATGTACCACATTGTTTTAATCCAGTCCAGCTTTGATGGGCAGCATGGTTGGTTCCATGTTTTTGCTATTATGAATAGGCTGCAACAAACATGTGTGTGCAGGTATCTCTTTTGTAGAATGATTTGAGTTCCTTCAGGTATATTCCCAATAAGGGGATTGCTGGATCATATGGAAGGTCAATTTCTAGTTCTTTCTGAAATCACCACACTGTCTTCCAAAGAGGTTGCACTAGATTGAATTCCCACCAGCAGTGTAGAAGCATTCCTTTCTCTCCACATCCTCATCAGCATCTGTTGTTTGTTTTATTAATGATGGCCATTCCTACTGGGGTTAGGTGGTATCTCAATGTGGTTTTGATTTGCATTTCTCTGATGATGGGTGAGGCTGAATACTTTTTCATGTGTCTGTTGGCTGCCCATATATCTTCTTCTGAGAAATATCTATTCATGTCTTCTGCCCACTTTTTAATGGGGTTGTTTGTATTTTTCTTTTTGGCAAGTTTGAATTCCTTGTAGAACCTGGTTGTTAGGGCTTTGTCAGCTACACAGTTGGCAAATATTTTTTTCTGTGGGTTCTCTCCCTGCTTTCTTGATGGTGTCTTTTGCTTTACAGAAGTTCGTCAGTTTGATGAGGTCCCACTTGTCTAACTTATTTCTTATAATATGGACACTTAGGGTTTTGATCAGGAATTGGTTGCCAGTTAAATTTCCGAAAGGATGTCTCCTGCATTTTCTAATATTTTTATAGTTTGATATTTCATGTTTAGGTTTTTGATCCATTTAGAGTTATTTTTTGTGTATGGTGATAGGTAGGGGTCCAGTTTCAATCTTCTACATGTGATCAGTCAGTTTTCTCAGCACCATTTACTGAATAGGCTCTTCTCTCCCCAGCAGTTGTTGTTGGAGGCTTTGTCAAAGATGAGTAGGTTGAGAAATCGAGACTTTGCTTCTGGAATCTCTATCGGGTTCATATGCCTGTTCTTGTACCAATACCAGGTTGTTTTGATTACTGTAGCCTTATAGTAAAGTTGAAGTCTGGAAGTGTGATAATTCCTGCTTTGTTTCTTTTACTAAGGGTTATCTTGGCTATTTGTGGTCGTTTATGTCCATATGAATTTCTATATTGTCATTTCCAGATTGAGAAGAATGATGTTGGTAGTTTAGTGGGTATTGTGTTGAATCTGTAGATTGCCTTTGGTAGGCTGGACATCTTAACAATGTTGATTCTTCCTATCCATAAGCATGGAATATTTTTCCATTTGTTTGTGTCTTCTTGGATTTCTTTGAGCAATGTTTTGTAGTTCTCATTATAAGGTCTTTCACTTCTTTGACTAGGAAGATGTCGAGGTATTTCTTTCTCTTTTTTGGCTATTGTAAATGGTATTATGCTTTTTATTTGGTTCTCTGACTGCTTGTTGTTGGTGTATAAGAATGCAACTGTCCTTTGCACATTTATTTTGTACAATGAGATTTTGCCAAAGTTCTTTATCAGTTCAGCAGGTTTTTGGCAGATTCTTTTTGGTTTTCAAGGTATAAGATAATATCATCAGCAAAGAGGGATAACTTGACTTCCTCTTTTCCTATATGCATACCCCTAATTTCCTTCTCTTGTCAAATTGCCCTAGCTAGGACTTCCAATACAGTGTTGCACCAGAGGGGTGAGAGTGGGCAGTCTTGTTTAGCTCCAGTTTTCAGGAGTAAATGTTTCCAGTTTCTGTCCATTTAGCAATATACTAGCTGTGGGTTTATCATAGATGGCACTTACTATTTTGAGGTATGTTACTTCTATATCCAGGTGTTTGAGAGTTTTTATCAAGAAGAGATGCTGAATTTTACCAAAAGCTTTTTCTGCATCTAATAAGATAGTCATGTGGTTCTTGTTTTTACATCTGTTGATGTATTTAATTACATTTATGGTCTTGCATGAGTTGAACCAGCCCTGCTTCCTGGGGATGAAGATTCCTTGGTCATGGTGGATGATTTTTGAGATGTGTTTTTGGATCTGATTTGCTAGAATCTTGTTGAGGATTTTGCATCTATGTTTATAAGGGATATTGGCCTGCAGTTTTCTTTCTTTGTTGGATCTTTAACCAGTTTGGGTATCAATATGATGTTAGTTTCTTAAAATGATGTGGGGAGAATTCCATCTTTCTCAATTGCCTGGAATACTTTCAGTAGGATTGGTATCAGCTCCTTGTTGAATATTTTGTAGAATTCTGCTGGAAAGCCATCCTGTTCAGGGCTTTTTTTTTTTTTTTTTGTAGGTAGTTTTTGTATGACAGAGTCAATTTTGTGGGTTTTCATTGGTCTATTTAGTACCTCAATGTCTCCTTATTTCAACCTGGAGATGTTGTGTGATGTCACAAGGTCCTCTATTTCATTTAGGTTGTTAAGTTTGTTTCTATATAGGTGTACATAATAATCTCTGATAATATTTTGCATTTTTTTGAGATCAGTGATTAGATCTTTTGTATTTTTTAATGTATTTATTTGGACTTTTTCTTGGTCATTCTGCCTAGAGGTCCATCATTCTTGTTAATACTTTTAAAGAACCAGCGTTTTGTTTTGCTGATGCTTTCTTTTTTTTTTTTTTTTTTTTGAGTTGGAGTCTCACTGTCACCCAGACTGGAATGCAGTAGCCGCTCCTGGCCACTGCAGCCTCGACCTGCTAGGCTCTGGCGATCCTTCCGCCTCCGCCTTCCAAGTAGCCGGAATTACAGGCATGCGCTACCACACCCGGCTGATTTTTTTATTTATTGTAGAGATGAGGTCTCGCTGCCCAGGTGGGTCTTGAACCCGCGGGCTCAGGCAATCCACTCACCTCAGACTCTCAAAGGCACGAGATTACAGGCTGAGCCACCGAGCCCGGCCTGCTGATGTTTTCTATGATATTTTTATCTTCTATGCCTCATATTTTGGTTTTTACTTTGGTGATTTGGATTCTTCTGCTAAAGTTAGGATTTTGATGGTCTTCTCTTTCTAGCTCCCTTAGATGATTTGTTAGGCTTTCTGCTTGTTATCTGTCCATTTCCTTGATATGTGCTCGTAGAGATATAAATTCCTTTCTTAGAACTGTTTTCATGACATCCCAGAGGATTTGGTAAGATGTTTCTTCATTTTCCTTTTTTCCAGAAATCTTTTAATTTCTGCTTTGATTCCAGTGTTGACCCAGTAGTTGTTCAACATCATGATGTTTAGTGTCCATGTATTTGTGGCCTTTGGGGAAATTTTGTTGGTGTTGATATTTATTTTTAGTCCACTGTGGTCTGAGAATATGCATGGCAATATTTCAACCCTATGGAATTTGTTTATGCTTGATTTATGGCCAAGGATGTGATTGATCTTGGAGTACATTCCATGTGGTGATGAGTAGAATATATATTCTGTGGTTGTTGGGTGAAATAATCTATAGGTATCTATTAAGTTCATTTGGTTGAGTGTCACGTTTATGTTCTGGATCTCCTAGTTGATTTTTTGCCTCGATGATCTATGTAGGGCTGTTAATGGGGTATTCAAGTTCCCTGCTATAATAGTGTTAGCGTCAACATTGTTTTTTAGTTTACTTAGCAGTTGCTTTATAAATGCTGGTGTTCTTGTGTTGGGTGCATATATGTTTAGGATGGATATTTCTTGTTGATGGATTGAAGCTTTTATCATTATGTAGTGTATTTTTGCATGTTTTTAAATTTTTGATAGCTTAAAGGTTGTTTTGTCTGATATTAAGATCACAACTCCTGCCTTGTTTAGTGATCCCTTTACCTGGAAACTTATTTTCCACCCTTTAACTTTGAGTCTGTGTGTGTCCCTTGTGATGATATGAGTTTCCTGGAAGCAGCGAATCATTGTGTCATGGTTTCTTATTCAGTTTGCCGTTTTGTATCTTTTTAGTGGTGCTTTTAGTCCACTCACATTCAGGCTGAAATGTGATTATTTATCCTTGTCATGAAGTTCTTATAAAATTTGTTTTTTGTTTATTTTCTTGTTTTCTTTTAGCTTTGGGGTTAATGTATGTGTGTGTTTTCAAGTATGTTGTTGCACTGTATTTTCTGTTGATTCTGTGCTCTGTTGTTCTCTTGGGAAGTGTGTGGTCATTATTTGTATTCTTTTTACTGTGGTTAATACCCTTTTAAGTGTCTTCTGTAGAACTGTCTGGAAGCTGCATAATCTCTTAGGGATTGGATATCTGGGAAGTTTTTTAATTCTCCATCACTGAGAAAGTTGAGCTTGGCTGGGTAGGAAATTCTTGGTTGAAATTGTTTATCTTTGAGGATTTTGAATATTGGACTCCAGTCCCTTCTTGCTTGTATTTTTCTGCTGATCTGCTGCTATTCTGATTGGCTTTCCCAGTATACCTACCTCTGACCTTTCTCTCTTGCTGCTTTTGGGATTTTTTCTTTTGTGCCTACTTTGTGTAGGCTAATTGCTATGTGTATAGGGGTTTGTCTTCTCATTCAACATCTTGTGGGGGTTCTCTGTATCTCTTGTGTTTGGCTGGTCATGTCTCTGGTGAGATGGGGGAAGTTTTCTTGGATTACTTCCTGGAATACTTCCTTCAAGTTGTTCTCCATTTCCCTTTATCTTCTGGGATACCAATCAGACATACGTTCGCCCTCTTGATATAATCACACATCTCTTGTAGGTTTTGTTCTTTTTTATGAGTCTTCTCTCTGTGTTTTTTACAGATCAGGTTAATTCCATATCTAGTCTTCAAGTTCTGAGTTTTTTCTTCAGCTAAATTAATTCTGCTTTCCATGCTTGTCATCTTATCATTTATTTCCTGGATGAAATTTGTATTGCCAAAATCTCTGTTACAAGTTCTTTTAGCATTTCATCATGTCTTTCTTGAGTCTTATTCTCACTTTCCATCCATTCCCTAATCACTGTCATATTCTGGGGACAGTCATTGGTTACTTCCATTGTTTGAGCTCCCAGGTTTGACTTTTCCTGAGCTTTTTCCTTGTTATACTTGAAATTACCTGTGATCTTCCTTTGGCTTTTCCTCATTTGTGACAGATCTCTTGCTTTTCTCTTTAGTTCTGTTATTCAGTGTCAGTGGGAGAGGCTTTCCCTTCTGATGTTTGCTCAGCCCTCTATTTTTTCCTGATCTGGACTCTGGATTTGTTTTTTTTGAAACAGAACTGTGGGTGGGAAGCTTTGCTGTCTCTTGTAGTTTTGAAAGTTGAATAAGATAGAGGATGGGGAGCTAGGATTCAGACACCACTTGCAAATTCCAGTGTTCACTGATTGTTGTATGTGTTCCCTGAGACCAAATCCTCACCACCATTCTACATGACAATGGAATGGGTATGTATGTATCCTCTGACTCCAAGATTATAGGATCAGCAATGAGGAGCACAGAGAAAAATAGAATGAAATAAGATGGGCAAGAATTTTTTAAAAAGAAAAAAAAAACAGAACAATGAAAGCAGAAAATAAAGTAAAATCAATTGAACACACACACACACACAGACATACACACACATCCCAAAACAAACTGGAATAAACTGGAATAACAACAAAGTGAAACAAAACAAACAACAACAACAAAAAATCAGAAAAATGAAACACACACAGACTCCTAGCACAAAATAAATGGAGAAGAAAAAGAGAAACACCAGAAAAAGAAAAACAACAACAGCAACAAAAGGAATTCAGATAGAACCCTCACACATATATTGACACACACCTTAAACTAGAAAAAAAGGAATAAAAATATAAAACATTAATAAACCAACAACAAAAAAACTGAAAAATGAACACATAGACACATAAACAGAAAACAAAAAACAAAAGAAGAATGAAAGAAAAAAGAAAAAAAGGAGGGAATGCAAATCAAACCCTCACATACACATTCCTTCACAAAAGAAAAATATTTTAAAAATAGATGAACTAACAAACAGGCATAGTCTGACTGGCTTGACCACCATCTTCCTGATCACCCCTATTTAATTTTTCTATTTGTTTACAGTCATTATTTCTTCAAATATACTCTCTTTTCTTTTTCATTCTTTTTAGATTTTTGATATTTTGAACAGTGCTCTGCAGACCTCTTGGACTCTACTTGTTTTTCTTCATTTAAAAAAAATTCTCTTTCACATGTTAAATAATCTCAACATTGCTTCAGGTTTACAAATTTGTCTTACTTATGTTCAAATCTGCATTTACATTCTTTTACTAATTAAAAAAAATTTTATTTACTATACTTTTCAGCTCTAAAATCCTACTTATTTTTTTGAAAATAATTTCTCTTAATTGAGTGACTTTATTTGTTGAGACATCATTCTCCTAACCACCTTTATTTCTTAACCCATGATTTACTTTATCTCTTTGAGCATATTTAAAAGATAGTTTTTAAAAGTTTTTGTTTAATAATTGCAGTGTCTGAACTTTCTGAAGCACAGCGTCTGCTAATTTCTTTTTTTTCCTTGTGATCTGGTCATACTTGTTTTCTCCGTCTCTTGTAATATTTTGTTGAAAATTGGACATTTGGGATATTATGACATGGCTTGATTTACTACCCTTTTTTATTGTTGCTTTTTTAGGACTGAAATGATCTGTGTAGTAGTTTTTAAAAATTAGTTTTTGTAAAATCTATATTATTTGTTATGTATGGTCACTTAATTTTCTGTTTCATTATTGTAGTGGTCAAGTAGTGAATTGACTGAAACACTTGAAGCTAAATAAACAAAACAAAAACACACTTCTAGTTTGTTTTTTTTTTTTTTTTTTGAGTTGGAGTCTCACTCTGTCGCCCAGACTGGAGTGCAGTGGCCATTCCCGGCCACCACAGCCTCCACCTGCTGGGCTCCGGCGATCCTTCCGCCTCAGCCTTCCAAGTAGCTGGAACTACAGGCGCGTCCTACCACGCCTGGCTAATTTTTGATTTATTGTAGAGATGAGGTCTCGCCAAGTTGCCCAGGCGGGTCTCGAACCCGCGGGCTCAGGCAATCCATTCACCTCAGCCTCCCAAGGCGCGGGATTACACTGTGTTGGAGTAATTTGTCAATGCTTAGCTAGGCCATTTACCAGGGCATCTTAGGCTTCACTTCCTGCTTGTGTGGAGTCTAAGGGTCAACAAGAAGTAAAAGCTTAGGGTCTTGTATTTTCTGAGCCCAGATTCAGGTCTTTGTATGTGTATGGTTTTTGAGACATCCTAGTATACACAACTTATTAAAGCCTTTGTTTTTTGCGATACCCCAATATACACAAAAGATTATTAAAGTCCTTGTTGACTCATTTATCTTCCTTCTTTGCTAAGAACATTTTAAACTTTTCAAGTCGTTGATTGACTTCCAGATCTCCAAAAAAGTTGATTTTTACAGTTTATGCCAACTTAATCATTCCTTTAGTGAATGGAGATTTGAAGATTTCCCTACTTCACCATCCTTGGCGATGCCACTCTCTAAACAAATTTTCAAGAAGAAACCACAGCAGTGTTCATAGACTCTTGTAAATAATTAATGAATTACATACATTAAACTTAAATCATTTGCCTAGCATTTTACAAAACACACTATCTTATTGTAAGCACTCTAGTCAGATTTTATTGTAGGTTTCTAAAAATGTCTTTTAAGATAGCCAGTAGTAGCTTTTCCCTCAATAAACGTTCCATTTACCTAGAAGTTGATGCCATTAAAAACACCTCTCAAAAAAATGTTAAGGAAGATGACAATGTTTATGAAATTGTTGTTCTGAATATTATACACTGTACTCATAAGAAATTTATCCAGACACTCAAATATGACCTTAGTTTACATACTACTCATGTTTGATTCCTAATTTTCTTAGTGGCATCAAGATGAACAGAACTCACCTAAGGTTAGCTGTAAGTACAAGAAATACTAAGGAAAAACATCTGTATCACTAACTTTCATGCTTAAGTTACACCAGTAACACATTTATTTGTTTAGCCTACTAAATAAGGTTTTATTCATGTGTGTGTGTGTGTGCGTGTGTGTGTGTGAGTGTATGGTATGTGTGTTTGTGTTAGCTTTGGTGTGAGGGTAGATAAGAAAGGGAAAGAAACAGAGAGGAAGAGAAAGAGAGAGAGTGACAGAGACAGAGACAGAAAGAGAGAGAAATACAGATGGAAAGTTCAATAATTAACAAACGGGATGTCAAACATGCCTTGGTAAACCCAGTTGCCATACTTTTGTCCATTTCATTGTGTTATGGTATAAACAACACTTTTCTTGATATTAGAAAACTTGACTTCAATATTTTGTGTGTTTGTCTGTTTGGTTTTTTGTCCCTCTCCTTCGCCGCCAGCCAATTTTAGTCAATTACTTGCTATGTGATATTAGATGAACTTTTTTAGTGGTACTTGGCAGATGCAAGCCCTCAGGCTTTCTGAAATCAAATGTACTACAGAAAATGTGTCTTTTTATCTTACACATCCATGAAATAGGTTAGGGTACTAAGAGCTCTGATAAGTCTTTTAATAAAGAACGTTGTGAAACTCTCTTTATATTAGTCTTTCTTGAACTTATTTTATCATTGACAGTTTCTTTTCATGTAACATCTCTTAACCAGTATATCATACTTTAGAAAATTTAATATCTATGAGAGCCTATAAAATGGAAATAATATAACTATCTTTCTGTTCACACGCAGTGAAGATTCAGTAATATAATCTGTGGCTTCATTGTGAATTATAATATTTATATAAGTAAATTTACTGCTATACTCATAAATAATATTTTAAAGCAAAATTTTTACCTTTTTCTGGAGGCAAAATAGTAAATTGGCAGAGTTCAGCCTTTGTTCTAGAGATAAGTAAGTAGTCTTAAATACATTAAATGGTTTAGTGAAGACCTCACAGCAACAGGTGACTGAAATGGTATGGTAAACAAGATCTCCTGACACTTGAAGCAGAATACTATTTACTTTTTTACTCAGCCTTCATTTGGTGACATGTCAAGTCATTCATGCACAGAGCTGGTGAGAGACCTAGATATTGTAAAATTACCTCTGCACAATATTGAATTGAAGGAAATTAGAAAATAATTATACTTTAAAATTGAATTTGACCTAAGGTATTATGATTAGAAATTAATGTAACATATTTTTAAAGTACATTTTTATCCCAAGTGGTTTAAAAGAAAAGTGTATATGCATAAATATGTAAACTATACTTATTTGAAGACATGCATAGATTGACATCAACAAAATATTCAAATTTATGAGATTTTCCTAGAGGAGCCTAGAATATAATTCAGCTGTTTAGTTTAGAACACTGATCTCTAATTTTGTTGCTAATATAAAATTCAAAAATGTATCACCCATCCATTTTTTGTCCTTACTTATATTATTTCCTTTCATTCTATCTTTCTTCCCACCTTCTGATTTTATTTTCTTTGTTGTCCGTAGTCCCTTCTGTTGAAGCAGGTCCTGGGTAAAAAAGCAAAAATTTTATTAAAAGGAACATGGCGTTGGTAGATGATTTTACATTAGTCTCAAATGTGTTTTCAAAGTCATCATTTCAAAGTAACGTGGGAGACGTTTAAGGTACAGACATAGGCAGAGGATAAAGAGATGGTATTGGGGAATTCAAAAGAGTGCTGCTATTTTTGTAACTTAAACTCTCTCTCTCTCTCTCTCTCTCTCTCTCTCTCTATATATATATATATATATATATAT
>NW_007034727.1:245645-256170 GCF_000164805.1 Carlito syrichta
TTTTTGAGAAAGCAAGATTTATTGAGAGGACAGAAAATCTCCCACAGTGGGAGGGGACCCGAGGGGGCTGCCCTCAAACAATATCTGCATGGAGTCCTCTTAAATTTATAAATTATATCTGAGATGGAGAAACGAATCAAAGATGCTCAAGAGTCTTAGTTTATTGTCATAAAGAAAACAGTGAAAAGACCAGAACTTTTTAAAAAAGAAACTTCTCATTTTTTGTCTTACATTTTATTTTTCAACTGGATTGTTGTCACTATTGATGAAATTTTTTTTCAATAAGAAAATAATTTTTAAAAACTTAAACCTAGGTTTGGAACCAAAAGATAACTAATACAATTAGTTATGATAACATGGTAGTATTTCAGTATTTTATGAGGAGAGAAAATGACGATGTTTAAAATCAAGGTTTCAGCCGGGCTCGGTGGCTCAGCCTGTATTCCCGGGCCTTTGGGAGGCTGAGGTGAGTGGATTGCCTGAGCCCGGGGTTCGAGACCTGCCTGGGCAGTGAGACCTCATCTCTACAATAAATCAAAAAAATCAGCCAGGCATGGTAGCGCGCGCCTGCAGTTCCGGCTACTCGGAAGGCTGAGGCGGAAAGATCGCCGGAGCCCAGCAGGTCGAGGCTGCGGTGGCCGGGAGCGGCCACTGCACTCCAGTCTGGGACAGAGTGAGACTCCAACTCCGAAAAAAAAAAAAATCAAACTTTCTGTAAAAAATTAAGAATTTTTTAAGTTAACAACATTGGTGTGCAAGTCTAAGAATTGAAGAAGACCTAAAATATGTAACCATACCTAATTTGTCCAAAATTGAATTTAGAAAAAAAAGCAACAGCAAAAGCTTTCATGACTTAACATCAAGTAGGATTCCCTTAGCAACACAGTGAGTACAAAACGGAGAAGCATTTTCAACTGCTTTACGGAACTGAAAAAAACTACTTATTGCCAGAAAGTCATTTTCATAAGAAGTGTGTGGGTTCATGTATTTGTCCTTTTCTCCTTTGCTTCCATATCACCTACCTTCTATGGTAGGCAGCTTTCTGCAGGGGTTCAGGTAAGTTTCCTGCTGTTAGGAAGGCCGGCTGTGTGAAACATCAGCACCTGAATAAAACTTTATTTAAACTGCTTTTGCATTTTACTTTAGCTTTTATAAAATGAGGTTGGGGGGGTTAGCCAGTACTTATTGACCCAGGTTTCACACATTTCTAGAGAACAGTGGTAATTATTGTGGTAATGAATTATAAGATCACTAGCTACCTTAATGTCCTACATCGTGATCACTTGACACTTTCATAAAGGTTATAAACCAGTATGAATTTTTGGACAGGAAGATTTGACTGACATTGTTTTAGGAAAATAAAAGGAACTTTGGATATTTCCTTTATATGGAGCCAACTAATAATGAACAAGTGTTAATCCTAGGAAGAACAATCTGAGTAGATGAAACAACTGAATTGCTTGTTCCCTAAAATGCTCAGTTCGGGATTATGTTAATATGAATGGACTTTGTCTGAATTGCTATTCAACTTCATTTTTTTTTTTTGCAAACTGCTCAATTTGCTTATACTTCCATTATTTTTAATCATTCTTAATCATCCTTCTTTTTTATCTTCACACCTAATTCCACTGATTCTATTTGTTCACTTGAGAAACACAAGAAGGTTTTCTTTACTAGCTAATTAGAGTACAAGAAATGGTCCCCCAGAATATAGCTCTTGAGAATGGTGAGTGCTTTGAAAATTGAAAGGACTCAGAAATAAGCCTCAGAATCAAGGTTTCTCCAACCTTGCCATGTTTGTCTTCCCCAAACCTTACCCACAGCACAGAGAGGATTCTCTCTGGGCTTTCCTTATCTGAAAGGAAACTTCTTACTAAAAGAAACACAATTTCCTTCTATTCCCTCCCTAAAATCTCACTATCTATTTAAAAAGAAAAACCAAGCAATACTACCACACCGGGATGAAATTTTAAACAAGATAATGCCTGCTTCTTGGCTTAATTCTAATTTCAAAGATAATAATTTATGAGTTAATTTCTGTCTTCCTGGTTCATTCATTCTTCCTAACAATTATTTACTTCCCCTCAAAAAAATTGTCTAAATTGTCTGTACTCTCCATTTTCTCCTTCCCTTATGAAAAGTGGTTCTGTGCTCCATTTGGGTATTGGGATAATCACTCTGGTTCTTCTTAATGCATTTTAACATATTTGTACAACTTTTCTCCTATTAATCATTCTTAATCATCCTGCCTTTTTATTAGTTGATTGTTTCAGAAGTCCTTCAGCAGGTAAAGGGAACCTACACTATTCTGTGTTGCATCAACATAAGCTGTTAGCATTCTCCTAAAAAAAATAGAGATAAAGTCACGTGCTAAATATTGGCACACAATTGCAGCATCAGATTCCTTTTTAAAATAATTCAGATTATAGTCCAAACTGCTCTGAGAGGAAGGTTGAAGTTAAAGTATATTTTAACAGCTTCCAATATCTAAATATTACTGGAAATTCTAAAGGTCCATTTAGAAAAAAAAACTTAATGAATTTATCTCTCTAAAAACTTTTTACAAATAACCACATTTTAAGACCAAGAAGAAAAGAAATTTCTGTGTTTCATTTTTAAGGCCACATATTCAAAGTGTTCTGTGACAACAAAATTGTCCAAACATTCATTTATCAAGATGTTCTTGTTAACTATGACCATGTCTAAGAGAGAAGTTGAGAGCTAAATCAGTAGGGAAAGGATATCTACTATGTGATTTCTCACAGTCCATACACTATAAATTCCTGGACTTTAGGTCTACTGGATCTGAATCTAAGGGTGATACTTGAGAAGTGGCAACTTTAAATAACGAGATTCAGAAAATATGATTAAGTATAGAGTCTATTGGTATGCAAAGTTTAGGATAGCCACCCAAAAAACAGACCCCCAACAAAGGTGATTAACATTCCAAAGTGGAGAAGTTAAGGTTTCCTTTATCTAGGCAAAGCTAGAGAAGTTTTAGCAGAATTACATTTTCGATACAAGACCAGTGCATACATTATAGCTATTTGGTTGTCTACAAACTTATATGTTTCAATAAAGTTTAGTCTGCTGTTCCATCTGAGAGAGTCTTAACTCTTGCATCCCTTGGTCTTTCTAATTATTTACTGGAAAAAAGGCAGAAGTTCCAGGTGCGTGCTATTTGACTCAAACTACATAGTCATATTCTTATCAAGGTGTAGAAAAATTTAAAGTTCCCACAGCTTTAAATTTAAATTATTTAATTTCACAGAAGCAACATTTTAAAGAATTATTGCAGAATATCGGAGCACGATATACAATTTTTGGACCAATGGTAGATGAACAATAGTGAAAACAAAATACTTTCTTGATCTCATTTCAATAAATGCATTAATTATTATTAATGACAGGTTTTAACATTTGCTTAATATTTTAAATAATTTGAGCATTTGATCCACTTCATAGTATTGTCCCCTCTGATACAAAGTCAGTTTAATGGTGTAGACATAAACAAGGAGAGGTTTCTTTTTTCCTTACTCTCTGTTCCAGCTTTCAATTAATGGGCAACTTTAACAATTAAAAGCAAAAAATTACCCCTCTCTTGGAGAATGATTTTTGAGGCAGCTAAAGTTGACACCTGGCTCTTAGTTGGCACTTCTTTCCCTCTTGATATCTTTTTATCTGTACCTGGTTTCCCAAAAGCACAAACTGCCGGGCTGAGAGAGGAGCTGAGTGAAATGACTGTGGGGAGATTAGGCTACCACAGAAAGGACCATGGACAGAAATTATGAACAGATGAGAGTTGAGGCAGCAGTGTCAGTGAACTGTAACTTTTATCATGCTCAATTTCAATATTAAAGCTTTAAATAATGGCCATCCAGTTAGAAATTGTGCATATCACTGCCAATCCCTTTCTTAAAATAAAAAAAAGAACAAAATAAGATAAATAGAAATTGTGCACATCAGTCTATGTATGCAATAAAATATGCTTTCTAAAAATGAAGATATTCAATGCTGATGAGTATACAATGAAATGGCCCTTCTAGTTCATTTGTATATACAACTATAAAATTGTGCAGGCCTAGCAATATTTATCTTAAAAGGCTGGGAGCAAATGTACATTTAAATTTAAGTTTTTTTGTGTGTTACAAAGTCAGGACAATATGGACCTACCAGCAGTCTCTGAGGCAGTGTCCTATAATGAATACTTTCATTTCTGCAGTAGTATGTATGAGTATTTCAAAAACGGAAGCAAATAAGGTATATAATGATCCTTTGAGAAAATAAAACAAAAACAGTCTCTTACATCCAGAAGTCAGCCTGGAACTTAGAGCTAGACCATGTTATTTTTCTATTATTTTATATGACAACCTTGATAACTACCAACCTTAGTCAAGACCACTCTGAAACCATGACAAAGTGAAACAAAACAAGTTCAGTTCATAATAAGCAAAAACTAAAACAAGGCTAAATAGTCCTTCTAGGCTAAAAAGAAAAGTGGCTGCTACTTTGCCAATTATTTAAGTAAAATGTCATTCTTTCTATAGTCTGCCATTCCTATCAATTTTTTTGTGATACCTAACTGTAGAATTGCCCCTTTCTGACAGTATCCAATCAGTACTAACCCCACTGCCTCAGACCTTTCCCAACTCACCTAAACAAAGCCCAAATGCAACAATAGGTTATTTAAAATACCATTTCATTAAGATACTCATGGTGTGTGTTCTTTCTTACTGCACTTAGTAGTAAACTCAACCTATTCAACTGCAAGTGTGTCTATAGTGGTTTTGGCTGGGTGTTGTTGACACCTCATGTCATATCAATTCAGATCAGCTTTGGACACTCAACAAGTTCAGATAAGTGATGTTTTGTCACTAAATCAGCTATGAGAATTGTAAGTGTCAGGGTATTTTATATTTTATATTTCTAGTTTTGTGCACTTTAGAATATTTTTGGAAATCATTTGGCAATTTGTATCTAGAGCTTGAAAATGTATATATGCTGTTTCAGTAATATCTTAATAAAATATTTCAAGTTCAAATGATCATCTGTAGTATTATTTATGAGAGCAGAAGTTCACAAATAAAAGTAGATACAAAAATTATGATGGTACATCTGTTAAATAAGCTATTATGCAGTCATAAAAAATGACGTTTAAAACAAATTTTGAGCAATTGACTGAGTGGAGATGTAGGAACAGTGACTTGAGCTCTTCTGCTGAGGTGGATACCCCATATGGTTACACAGATCCTAGTGCATTCCACAGCTTAGAGGCCGGTACCATCTCAGCAACCCTCCCTGAAAGAAAGTGGCAAAAAACACCAGCTGCTGTCATCCCCTGCCACCACAGTCTTCAGCACCAGACTGAACATTGGCAGCTGGGACCATGGAGAAAATGCACCAGAGGAACAGTTTCTGAGACCCAGCAGAGAACAAGATGCAGAGATATTCCTACTTCATTTGTCCTGGTAACCAAGTGGAGATAGGTTTCAGTCTGACCACTTGAAGAATGAAGTTACTCCTTTAGACTGAGGGGGGAATTCAGCACCTCTCTGAGGATGATCATTGTCAATCCAAAGAGGATAACTAGGGTGCAGTATCCTCAGAGGGATGGACCTGCCGAGGACACTTGGGTGCCCCATCCCAGTAACTGAAACATTTGCAGGCCTACTGCTGCAACTGGAGACAAATAACCCAGGCTGCAGTAGATGAGTGGTGATGAGATGCATACATTTCCATTCCATGAACATACTGTGAGGTGGTGGGATGAAGGCGGCTGGAGGCCCACACCCCAATCAGCAAACATTGTGATCAGCAGGTAGTTTTTGAATCTTAGCACTCAAGAAGACACCTTATTCAAATCTCAAAACTACAAAAAGACAACACAGCTCCTCAACCCCGATCCAGTTTCAAAATCAAATAAATCTGGAGGTTTTACTAAAGGAAGAATAGGGGGTTGAGTAAAAAGAAGTGAAAAACTACTCCCTCTCTCATTGAGCAACAGAAATAAAGAGAAAAGAAAAACCCATCACAAATGAAAAGAAATCAATGAAGAAACACAAATACCTCACAGAGTCCAAGAAGGATAGAGCATGAGAATACAGACTTTGGAGATCAATAAGTGCAGAATGTCTAGATCAACAAATGCAGAGATCAAGGAATTGCTGGAAAAATTGAATAACAGCCAACAAAGGCAAGATGAAAACATGAAAGAATTAATTACAGAGATGCAAGCTATAAAGAAAACAGTCAATGAAATAAATAATAAACTGACAAGCAGGGAAAACAGAATTGCCCAGGTAGAAGAAAGAATCTCAGAGTTTGAATACTAAAATATAGAGCTAACTCAATCTATTAAAACAAAGAAATGAAGCTTAAAAGATGAAACAAAGCCTTCAAGAGATGTGTGATTATATAAGAGACCAAACTTATGCCTGATCAGTAATCCTGAAGCAGAAAAGGAGACTGAGAGCACCCTGGAACAAATATTCCATGGGATAATTTAAGAAAACTTTGTGCATCTTATCAGACATATGACCATTCAAACACAAGAGATTCAGAGGACTGCTGAAAGGCATTAAATGAGAAGACCAATTCCTAGACACAGAATAATTATTACACAAAGTAGAGATTACAGAATAAATCCTAAAGTTAGTGAGAGAGAAAGATCAGACTGTCAACTGAGGATGACCAATTAGAATAGCAGCAGACTTACCTACAGAAACACTATAGGCTAGAAGAGACTGGAATCCAATCTTCAAAGTTCTCAAAGGTGAAACAGTTCCAACCAAGAATTTCCAACCCAGCTAAGTCAAGCTTCATCAGTAATTTGATTCCTTAAAGTTTATGTTGCCTCCAAACCAGGTCTACAAAAGACACTTAAGAAGGTATTAAGCACAGAAGAAAGAAAGAAAAAAAAGAGAATGATCACACTCTTCTCAAGAATGCAGAAAAACAGAGAACCAACACAGTACGCATCATGACTGCAAAACTGAACACATATACTAACACTAAAATAAAAAAAATCAACAAACACATAAACATACAAACAACAACCAATAACTCTGTAAGAGCATCATGACAGGAATAATCTCTCACATTGCAATAGCCAGTCTGAACGTGAATGGACTAAAAGCATCACTGAAAAGACATAGCATGGCAAACTGGACAAAACATACAACTCTACAATTTACTGTTTCCAGGAAACACTTCTCACAACAAAGAATACCCACAGACTTAAAGTTAGAGGAAACAAAACAAATTTTCACATGAACACAAAACAAGGCAGGAGTTCTAATCTTAATGTCAGGCAAAACAACCTTAAAACTATCAAGAATTAGAAAAGATGTGAATGGAACAACAAAAGGGACAATATATTAACAAGAAATACCCATCCTAAACATATATGCACCCAATACAGGAGCACCAGCTTTTATAAAACAGCTACTAAATACACTAAAAACATATATTTACTCTAACACTATCATAGCTGGTGACCTAAATACCCCACTGACAATGCTAGATAGATTATCAAGGCAGAAAATCAATAAGAAGATGAGGAAACTCAACTTAACACTTGACCATATGGATTTAATAGATAGCTACCGAACACTCCACCGCAAAACCATGGTATATGCATTCTACTCAACACTACATGGAATGTACTCCAAAGTTAACTATATCCTCAGTCATAAATCAGGCATAAACAAATTTCAAGAGATTGAAATACTGCCATGTGACTTCTCCAATCACTGTGGAATAAAAATAAATATCAACACCAACAAAATTCCCTGAAAACTCACAAGGACATGGACACTAAACAGCATGATTCTCAACAAGTCCTGGGTCAACACAGAAATCAAACAGACATTAAAAGATTCCTGGAAACAAATGAAGATAAAGACACATCTTACTAAAACCTCTGAGATATCACAAAAGCAGTATGAAGAGGAGAATTTATATCTCTACAAACGCACATCAAGACAATAGAAAGAGAACAAGCTAACAGCCTAACAAATCACCTCAGGAAGCTGGAAAGACAAGACAATCAAAATCAAACTTCCACAGAAGAATCCAGATTACCAAAGTAAAGCCCAAATATGTGACATAGAACACAAAAATATCACAGAAAAAATAAGTGAAAGTTTATTTTTCATTGTTCATAGTTCTTTGAAAAGATAAGCAAGATTAACAGAGCCCTAGCCAGACTGACCAAGAAAAAGAGAGAAAAAGCCCAAATAAACACAACCAGACATGCAAAAGATTAAGGTGCAATTGCCCCTGAAGAAATACCAAGGGTTTTCAGAGATTACTATGCAAACTGTACAGAAAAAAATTGAAAACCTAAATGAAATGGAAGACTTTATGACATCACATAGCCTCCCAAGATTGAAATAAGAAGAAACTGAGATTCTAAAAAAACAACCCCGGAAATTGACTCTTTGTTATAAGAAAGCAACGTACAAAAAAGAAGCCCTGGATCAGTTGGCTTTCCAGTGGAATTCTACAAAATATACAAGGAGGAGCAGATATCAATCCTGTTGAAAGTATTCTAGGCAATTGAGAAAGAAGGAACTCCTGAAGTTTTTTTTTTATGAAACAAAAATCACATTGAAATCCAAACCAGGGAAAAATCCAGCAAAGAAAGAGAGCTATAGGCCAATATTCCTGATGAACATAGATATGATGATCTCAACAAGATTCTAGCAAATTGGATCCAACAACATATCTCAAAAATCATCCATCATAACCCATTAGGCTTCATTCCCATGATGCAGGGCTGGTTTAACATCTGCAACACCATAAATTTAATTAAATACATCAACAGATGTAAAAACAAGAACCACCTGATCATATCATTAGACATAGAAAAAACTTTTGATAAATCCAGCATCCCTTTTTGATAAAAAACAAACAAACCCTCAAACACTTAGGCATAGAGGGAACATACCTCAAAATAGTAAGAGCCATCTATAATAAACCCACAGCCAACACTTTGCTATATGAACAGAAATTGGAAGTATTTCCTTTGAAAACCAGAACAAGATAAGGCTGCCCACTCTCACCCATCATGTTCAACATTGTGTTGGAATTCCTTAGCAAGAGGAATCAGACAAGAAAAGGAAATCAGGGGTATCCAAATAAGGAAAGAGAAAGTCAAGTTATTTTTCTTTGCTGATGATATAATCCTATACCTCTGTCAAAAAACTGCCTTGCACTGATAAAGGGCTTTGACAAAATCTCAGGGTGAAAAATCAATGTGCAAAAGACTATTCCATTTTTTATGCATCAACAACAAACAGGCAGAGAACCAAATAAAAAGTACAATCCTGCACCGGGTACAGTGGCTCAAGCCTATAATCCAAACACTTTGGGAGGCAGAAACAAGAGGATTGCCTGAGCTCAGGGATCTGAGACCAGCCTGAGCATCAGGGTGAGACTTCCTCTCTACAATAATAAATTAGTTGGGCATGGTGGCACATGCCTGTGGTTCCAACTACTTGGAAGGCTGAGGCAGAAGGATCACCTGAGCCCAGCAGGTAGAGGCTGTGGTGACCATAAATGTGGCACTGCACTCCAGCCTGAGCAACAGAGTGAGACTGTCGGTGACCAGCACTGACCAAGGGTGGGTTAGGACCCGCACCAGAGAATCTGGACAGCGAGAAGACCACTCGGAGGCAGTTCTTCTGGGAACAGTCTGATCAGGACTGGAGCCGATTTTATTCAAACCTTTTCCAACTTATATACCATTTTCTATACCCTCCAGCAATGTGATAATCACTCACTGGGGGCGTACAAGTTTCGTGCTTTACAAACTATGCATCACAAGACCACCACGAGATCTGCAATTTCCAAGCAAACAATTCAAATTCCATGATGCCTGCCGTGCTTACATTAAGGTCACAGGTGCACAATTTCAATACAAATCGTTCAAAGTGTTTTCCATAATGTTCAATGAATCATTCATATTATACTCTTTGCTCTATACCCTGATTAATACAAAAAACTTTCCTGAGTTAACTCTAGGTTCAATCCAAGTTCACTGATTCCCAATATTTTTAACAATTAATATTATCAACTTAACACTATACTATAATCTATAAGTTTAGTTAAATGACTTAACTGTCAGTTATACTATTAACCTATTATGATTTAACGTAATGCCTTATAACTCAGTTAAAGCTTATTCTTAAACTACCAAACTTTACTATAATTCATATGTTTCATATGTCTAAACTTTAATTTTTATATGATCTAGTTATTGGACTTTAATACTATGCTATATCCTATTAAGCTAATACCTTATCGTTAATTCTTTTATAAATCGTATAGTAACTATTACACTTGAATAATGTAGCAAAAGGAAACAAAACAGCAAGCATAAATTTATGCAACTATGAGTGTATATGTATATATTTTATCCTAACAAGTCTACTCTAAAAATCAAATAGTAGCTGTCACACTCTTGAACAAGGAAATGCAGGGCTGCCAAGATGGCGGCCATGGGCTGAAGCAGACAGAGTTT
>NW_007034727.1:256257-296984 GCF_000164805.1 Carlito syrichta
ACGAAACAAAAGAAAACGTTCTACCTGGCTAGGGGCAGGGCAACAAAGCTATCATGGTAATTTAGTTTCTAATCTTCGCCCTAGGGGAAACAGCTTTCGGGAACAAGAGCTGACTACCCAGTCTACCAGGAAATAGAAGTTAAAAAATATCTAGAAAGAAGTAAAACTTAGAAAGACAGAGAGAAATAATTCTGCTATGCACTTTCCATCAGGTGTATTGAGATTTACTTATAAGTTTTACTGCCATATATGCTCACTGGTCACTAATCACATGCCAATATTATAGGTATAACTGATATCCTATGTCAGAGGCGATCTTTCAGATGGGCCTTTACAGGCCTCAGCCATGTAGCTATAGATGTTGGCTCCCAACATGAGACTCCTACTTAGAAAAAACAAAAAAGCAAAAAAAGCACAATCCTATTCTCAATAGCCAACAAACAGAGAAACAAAAAAAGTAGTATCTTGGCATCTTCCTAACCAGAGAGTTGAAAGACCTTTACAATGAAAACTATAAAACACTGCTCAAAGAAATCACAGAATACATAAGTAAATGAGAAAGTATTCCATGTTCACTGATTGGAAGAATAAATATTCTTTTAATTTTTATTTTAAATATGTGGGGTACAATTTAGGGTTAGGTCTACAAATGTTTATTATGCAGGTACCCTTGTTGATGAGGTCTGCCTCCCACTCCCATGGCAGTTTCCCATTACTGCCAATCCCACCTCTGCCCTTCCCTGGCAGTTTCCCTCTACTGCCAATCCCTTAAGATGTCCATCCTACCAAAGGCAATCTACAGATTCAATGCAATACCCATTAAAATGCCAATATCATTCTTCTCAGACCTGAAAATAACAATACAGAAATTCATATGGAAATATATATGACCACAAATAGCCAAAACATTCTTTAGCAAAAGAAAGTAGGAGTAATCACATTTCCAGACTTTAAACTTTACCATAAGGCTACAATAATCAAAACAGCCTGGCGTCGGTACAAGAACAGGCGTATAGAGCAATGAAACAGGACAGAGATTATGGAAGCAAAATCTCAATTTCTCAAAAAATTCATCTTTGACAAAGTGGCCACCAACAACCTTTGGGGAGAGGAGAACCTCTTCAGTAAATGGTGCTGAGAAAACTGGCTGACCACTTGTGGACTATTAAAACAGGACCCCTACTTAACAACATACACAAAAATCAACTCTAAATGTGTAAGACAGCTAAATGTAAAACCTCAAACTATAAGAATCTTAGAAAATGCAGGAGACACCTTACAGAGATTGGAATAGGCAATCAATTTCTATTCAAAATCTCAAAAGCCCACACCATAAGAGATAAGACAGACAAGTGGGACTTCATTATACTGAAAAGCTTCTGCAGAGCAAAAGAAACACCAATCAGGTAAGGAGACAGCCCGCAGACAGGGAAAAATACTTGCCAACTGTGTATCTGACAAAAGCCTATCATCCAAGATCTACAGAGAACTCAAACATGCCACGAGGACAAATAAAATAAAATAAAACAAACAGCCCTATTAAAAAATGGGCAAAATATATGAATAGGCACTTCTTAAAAGAAGACATTCAAGCAGCCAACAGATACATGAAAAAATACTCAGCTTCACTAATCACCAAAGAAATGCAAATTAAAACCACACTGTGATACTAGCTAACTTCGGTCAGGATGATCATCATCAATAACTCCAAAAAACAACAAATGCTGGAGAGGATGAGGGGAAAGGGAACACTTCTACCCTGTTGGTGGGAGGGTAAACTAGTACAACTTTGTGGAAGACAGTGTGGTGACTCCTAAAAGATCTAAAAATCAACATTTCATATGACCTAGCAATCCCTCTTCTGGGAATACACCAAGAGGAACTCAACTCTTTCTATAAAAAAGATATCCGCACACACATGTTTATTGTAGCATTATTCACAATAGCAAAAATATGGGACTTACCGTGCTGCCCATCAAGTGTGCACTGGATACAAAAAAATGTGGTACACATACACAATGGAATATCACACAGCCATAAAAAAGACAAAATTATGATCTTCACAGCAACTTGGATGCATCTAGTGCCTATAATAATCAGTAATCTATCACAGAAACAAAGAACTGAGTACCACATGTTCTCACTTCAGAAGCGGACCCTGAACACTTATCATAATACTATAAAAAAGGGATTGGCAGTAATGGGAAACTGCCAGGGAGTGTGTGTGGAGGGGCACATAACATTAATAAGGGTGTCTTCTCTCAAACCAGGCAAAGTGGGTACTAAAGGGAGGCCCAATCTTTACCTGTATGATGACCACTTATTTACCTAATCCTAAATTGTACTCCATTTATTTAAAATAAATAAAAATAGATTTTTAAAAAAGCAATTGGCAAAACAAACAAATGAAAAGAGAATTTTGGTGACTATGAGGAGTATTTCTGATACAATGCTGAGTCAAAACAAAGGATAAAATTGTATGCACAGTACAATATCATAGAAAACAATGCTTAATAAAAAACAATAACCAATTTGTATATTTCCTTTATTTTTAAATGTCCTCTTCTAGCCTTTTACTTTTTTTTTTTGAGACCACTATGAGCATGAATTCAACTTTTGAAAATACGAACATTGTTCAGCTATATTTAGTAACTCTTAATGTGGATGCAATCTCTATGAAGACTCAATGAGCAACCGAATGTAAACATTCCTAGGAGGCTTGTAAAATAAGAGATAGGGTGAGGAATATATCAATGATGCAAATGGATATCTAACACCATGTGGCATTGCAGAAATATATGCAGTGCATTGGTTATCATCAGATGTGAAGGTAGGAAGAGGAAGCAGTCATATATACACATATATAACATATATATATATATATGTATATATATATATATATGCATACCCCCACATATATGTATATTTAAGGTTCATAAATTCCTTACTGTGGAGGAAAAAAGGCTGAGTTGCAGATATAAGGCTAAATTTGGTCTTACTTACATTGTCCCAAGTTGCTGATTCAATCAACCAAATAAATGGTATAAGTTTCTATTTCTTCTCTTCTCTGCTTGTGAGCAAATGATCTTGACGTGAGGAAAATAATTTTTCAGAGTAGTTCTGTATTTACAAGGGTTAAATAATTCAGCTTGTCAACAGCGCTTCCTCCAAAATATATTTGATGTAGAGAAATCCTTAGGCGATTTACACTTTGGGGTGAGCGCTTTCCTTGGTATTTTATTCTCTGTAGTAATTCCATTA
This sequence comes from Carlito syrichta, assembly GCF_000164805.1. Lineage (NCBI taxonomy): Eukaryota > Metazoa > Chordata > Mammalia > Primates > Tarsiidae > Carlito > Carlito syrichta. The sequence continues at coordinate 259,519 of NW_007034727.1, forward strand.
AAAGAACACAATTTATTGCACATCTGTCTTTGCAGACTTTATCAATGCTGAAACCTTTTAAACTGAGAATGGGATTAAATAAACCCCATTTACTAATGTGGTAAAATATAATCGACACCTAGCCCATTAAATGGCCAGCTAAATCAATATATCCACTTGGCAGCAATTTCCAGAAGATAAGGTGAAACCCTCCTGTTCTATTTGATAGATGAATAAACTTAGTGGAAAGAATTTACAGTAGATTCAGCATGTACCCTGAAGGAGTGTTCATTATTCTCAAATTACCTTCTCGTGGCAGCAGATTTGTGGTTAGTAAACAGAAAGGCCATTTTTACTCCCCTTCCCATGTGGTTACAGAGGTACCTAAAGACTGATGTGGACGGCAGAGGACTGTTTGGATCTAAGAAGAGATTTCAGCTGTATTTAAAATACATTTATATATTTGAATTGTGAAAGACATACTATGCAAAATCACCCCAAATAATGTGACTGTCTACATGAAGGGAGAAGAGGAGTGTTTGAAGGACACAGGAAACTAAAGAAAGTAAAAAAACAGTAATAATAACTTAAAACGTGCTTAGATTATACCAGGCACTACCTATGTGCTTATGTATTTACGAATTTAATAGAAATTGACAAAAGAAGGAAAACTATTGTGCTTACAGTCTGACAGAAAATATCCTTAGTACTTATATATGCATTATTATTTGCTTAATCTTCACAAAAAAGTTTTAAGAATATTGAAACTAGTATTTTAATTTAGACTTTCTATTTCTTAAGCCCAGTAGTCTATATGATAAGCTATTAGAAACAGAATAATGCTTATAATTTTATTTTTATTGTCTTAGGCTAAAGTTGTGCATTTTAAGTACAAATTAACTCTTTAGATGAAAACCCAGAAGTTAGAAGCCAGTGAATAAAGTTAGGTTCCAGTATTAAAATAAGGAAAAGAAACAGTAGGTCGTGGCCAATGTCTCAGGAAATTCAGGATCTAAAACAAAATTCAAATTCTGTGGATCCCTGGAGTTACAGTTAAAGAAAAGAGTTAAGTCATGACCTTAAATGAGCCAAGCCCAAAAGCGCCTGACTTTGCACTGGGCATATTTTAACTTTAATAAGTGCTCAAAGGACCTGGAGACTCAGAGATTGTGTTGCACATTTGCATATTCACACTGAATCAAACAGACTGAATTTTAGTCCCAGGTCTTGTCTATTCTTCACATGTGGGACTTCTGACAATATTCTTAGATGATTTAACCTCTATAAGGCTGTTTCTTGTTAGGTAGAATTTAACTCATGGTTTTTATGTAAAAATGTTATATAACCATATAAATAATTTAGCTTACTGCCTGGTACTTAATAAATGCCCAATAAAAATCTTATGCCCTTATATGTTCTATATAAACATACATAAGTATTATATTTAATTATACACACACTTTCTTTTTATGTATAAAGACATCTTTAAATTATATATACATATTCATAATATCCACATATTGTAATGTATTTAAATTGCCTATATGTTCATACATATATCATATATGATTATATTACTAACTTAATAAATCCATGTAAAATGTTGTTTTAATTTTTGGTCATATAATATAAACATATTCCATTTTAATATTGTAACAACATTTTCTCATGGAAAGACTTTTTAAAGATGATATAACACTCAACTCTGTGAATGACCCAACATTTACTTAATAATTCACTGGGCATTTTGAAAATTTCACATTTTATGTTTACATGATGCATAATGTAATAAATATCTTTTGTGTGGATTATTTTGTTTTGTTTTTTATTGAACCATTTTGGATCTTTTTATTAGAATAGAAAAGTAGAAAATAAATTGACTAAATGTTATATTTTGTACTATTTATCTTACAAACCAATACAACAAAAATTTATAAATATTTTGATATACCTATCATAAGCTACGTTATTCACTTAATTTGTAATGTGTGAGTTGCACACTTAATTCTTTCAAAGAATGGGTTAGATAGAGTTTACACAAATTTTTATAGGTTAATTAAATGAAAATAGGAGATTACATTAAGCTCTGGCTGTCAAAGAAACAATAATTAGCATCCTTTGAGGATTAAGCCAGAGCTTTATGTTGAATAATGATAATTACACACTACATATCAGGTGCTGTGATGGACAATTCTTGTTACTTAAATTTATTACTACAGCCCTAAAGTAATCTTCTTTCATAGAGTGGAGGAAGCAGTGCCATAGGGCATGTATAAATTGTTCCAAGCCATTAAATTGCAAGGAAGCAGAAAGAGAGTTAGAACTTAAATATGAATCTCTCCTTCTCAAGAGTAAAGCATGGTACAGAAACTCCCTTTACGTGTGTGCGATGCCCCGAGCTTAACATTGCAGGTGGCACCAGAACTATCTTGGCCTCACTGCAATGTTTTGCCACAGGCTTTCTCTGAATCTTTAGTTCCTCCTCTTGGTAACATGTTTAGCATTCTAGGGAATAGAAGAAGGGGAAAATCGAAGTTTTGTGTTTCTGTGTCCAGGGTTCCAAGGTAGGAACCAGATTTTAAGTAAAAAAATTGGTTCCAAGAAGGCAGACTGAAATCCTCTGTTAATGTTTTATAGATTTAAAGAATGCTAGAAGTCATAGGGGATCAAGGGTGGACATAGGAGGTGAAGGAGTGTTGAGATGAAAGTTGCTTTTGAGAAGGATCAATGTTAGAAGAACGAAATTTCTATCTTAGCTTGATAAGTTCTTCACAAATATTTATCTTGGTCGTTTACCATATACACATAAACCTTCAGCGGCTGGCATGGATACTGTTTGGATTGAAAATATGCCCGTTTTAATGACTGTTCTGAAGATGAAAGAGTCTCCTTTTAGTGCTATTGGACTTGCAATGCTATAAACTTCACTGTCTCTACAAAAGCCAGATATTAAGGGGAAAAAAAATGATTTTCAGGGTTAAGAAGCTTTTGAGTTAGTCTTCCTGTAAACATATATTTTAAGCACAGTCCATTTGGAGACAGTAATGTACTCCGGTGTCCCTGAAGTTATGGATTTATCCCTGGCATAGGTGGTTATTTATGGTCTTTTGTGAGTTGCTTCTTGCAACCAACCCCAATGTACATAGATCTAAATATGACTGCAAGTCAATCCTGGTAATTGTTGTAATAACTCTTGCTGTTAGCATCCTAAGATGGTAAGGTGCCTTTCAAGAAAAGCAAGTATGGTTAATTATTTTGTGTTTCCAAGGCAGCAAAGCAAGGTTGCTCTCCCTTTCTCTTTCTAATCAGTGAGTCATGAATGCTCAACACTTAGGAAAACATTTTCTGTGCTTCAAGTCATGTGGGACTTCTTAAGTGTCCTCTGTAGCTGCACTAGTTTTCAGAGTTTGCTTTAATGTATATGGGAAAAGGAGAGATTTTGCCTTACATTAGTTAGTGAGTCATGTCCATCCATCCGATGCTTGTAGCTCAGTGTTGGTTCCTACTTTCTTTTCTCTGCTGGGCAATAGCTTAATTTCTTACCTGCTGGAAGCTACCTCCCAAATGTCTGGATATTTTCCCTTTGAATGAGGGTTGCTGTCACTGCACACACAGCAGGGAGAGGTCAGTGTGAGCTGTATCTCATTTCCTTTCACAGCTAGTTGTTTATCTAGGGCTTACTTTATGCATGTTTAATTAGCTGTGGCATACCTTAAGTAATATTATACAACTGTAAGTGTAATATGAGACTCTCACGAAGCTTGACCACCAATTTCTTCTTCCCTCTTTTGTACAACCGTTGTCATAACTTTTGCTTTTAATATCCCATAAAAATACAATATGTTGTCATTATTTTTAATTAGAGAGTTGTATTTTTTCAGCTGTTGAAAATAAGGACTACATTTTAGACTTATCGTCATTTATGAAATTTCTAATATTCTTCATTTTTGTGCATACGAGTGTGCAGTTCCAAATTTCTGTCTGATATTATTCCTTTTAAAAAAAATTTATAGTGTAATTATATGATCAAAGAATTCTCTCAGTTTTGATTTGTCTGTAAAAAAAATATTTTTCATTCTTTTAAAAGGTATTTGCACCAAATAAAGACTTCTGGGCCAACAGATTTTCTTCATAGCAGCATTACACCATTGTCCTTGACTGTATAACTTCTGATGAGAACTCTGGTGGCCGCAAAGATACAGATATTTGTGTCCTATCAAAATTCATAGGCTAAAATATCACACTTTCCCTCAAGGCAATGGTGCTAGGAGATAGGGCCTTTGGGGGGTGATTAGGAAATGAAGGCTCTGCCCATGAATGGAATCAGAGTCTTCATAAAAAAGACCCACAGGCACTTGAACACCCTCTCTGTCATGTGAAGACACCTTAAGAAGGTGTCATCTGTGAACCAGAAAACAGGCCCTCACCAAACATTGAATCTGTCAGCCATTTATATCGGACTCCTTGACTTCCAGAACTGTGAGAAATGCATTTCTGTCATCGATAAACCACCCGGTTTATGGTATTTTGTTACAATAGTCTGCATGGTCTAAAAGCATATTTCACCAAAATTAGAAACTTTCAGCTGTTATCTCTTGAAATATTTATTTCAGTCCTTTCCTTCTCTCTTCTTTCACCTCCCTGTTGGAATTTCCAGTTTGTTTCATGCATAGTGTCCAGCTTTTTCAACAGAACCTTTAAGATATGAATCACAGGTCTCTTACATTACCATTCAGATATGCCAACATCTGGACTATATCTCAGTCTGGTTTCGGGGATTGATATTTCTCTTTCAGTATGTTGTTTTATTTCTTTTGTTCCTTGTGTGTCTTGTAAGTTTTGATTGAAATTCAGACATTTTATATGAGGGGAGGAGATATAATAATCATGACTAAAAATTGACATTCTTTTTGTGATAGGCTGAGACAATCAAGTCAGATGTAGTGCTGCATTTGAGCCCCCCCCTGACTATTGTTACCCTCAGTGCACTGTAGGCTTTTAAGTTCTCTAATGTTACATTCTGTTTAAGATGAAAGCCAACTAGTTTGACAAAGGGTTTCCTTCAATGTTTGTTCAACCCTTAACTTTGGGATTTCAATTTGTACCTTGAGCTCAGAGATACCCTCTCTCTATGCTCTTGTTCTGCCAAGCAGTAGGCTGCTGTCACAGGTTATCAGACACTTGCTAGTAACGTGTGGATGAAGTAAAAAGTTCTCTGGTGTTGGATTAGTCCCAATTTTACTCAGCTGCTGAGTTCTTGGATCCCGGGAGTGGGAGCCTCTCAGAGATCCTGCCTCTCCTCAACTAGTATTGGAACTCTCATGGCTTGGACCAGGAGTTTCCTGCCCAACACTGAGAATGGGTCTTCACATCTACTATTTAAAGTGACAAGGTCTACTGTCCTTCCCTCAGAATTTTAAGGCTTTATTTCCATATGAAAGTTAGAAAGGCAGGATCCAGACAGTGTTTGTATAATTTTCCACAATGATCACTAATTCCCTCACCTATGCCTTCACTATGATAAAGGAATGCTCCTTTTTTGGTCTGTCTATAGGTAGGTGCAGATCCCTCCTGTATCTGCAGCCTCAGATGTTCTGTATTCTTTCGCAAGCAAACATTCAATTTTTAATAGCTTATTATTTTAGCTGAATTTTTGAAAAATCTGTGTGCAGGAGATTAAGTTGATAAGGGTCTTGAATTTCTTTGGATACCTTTTTTTTTTTTTTTTGAGTTGGAGTCTCGTTCTGTTGTCCAGGCTGGAGTGCAGTGGCCGCTCCCGGTCACTGCAGCCTCGACCTGCTGGGCTCCGGTGATCCTTCCGCCTCTGCCTTCCAAGTAGCCGGAATTACAGGCATGCGCTACCACGCCCAGCTGATTTTTTTTTTTTTTTGATTTATTGTAGAGATGAGGTCTCGCTGCCCAGGTGGGTCTCGAACCCGCGGGCTCAGGCAATCCACTCACCTCAGCCTCCCAAAGGCGTGGGATTACAGGCTGAGCCACCAAGCCCGGCTACACCTTTTTTTTTTTTTAAAGATTTTTTTATTAGTTGTTTGCCCTGAGACCTCAGCTCTCTGTTGTGTTTAGGCAGAGTTTGTAAATGTCCTTATTAGTTGATTTGGGCTCTGATCTTTATTATTTCTGTTCTTCTACTCATTTTTAGGCTTAGTTTGTTCTTGTTTTCCCAGTTTTTTAAAAAGCATAGTTAGGCTGTTTATTTAAAATCTCCTTTTTTGACATTGCTATCAACTCCCCTCTAAGGATTGCATTGGCTATATCTAATGCTTTTCTATATTGTTTCCATTTTCATTTTCTGAGGAAATGTTTAGTTTCTTCTGTAATTTTATTATTGATTCATTAGTTGCTTAGGGGCATGTTATTTAGCTTTCATGTATTTGTGCAGTTTTGAAGTTTCTCTTATTGTTGATTTCTAGTTTTATTATATTAAGGTAAAAAATATATGATATCAATTTTTAAAAATATGTTAAGACCTGTTTTATGGTCTAACATGTAGTCTGTCCTAGAAATATATTCCACATACAGTTGAGAAGAATGTGAATCCTGCAGCTGTTAGATGAAATTTCCTATAAATATCTGTCAGATACATTTGGTATAGAATGAGGTTTAAAACTGATGCTTCTTTGTTAATTTTCTACTTCGATGGTCTCTCCAGTGCTGAAAGTTTGGAGTTGAAGCCCCCTGGTATTATTCTGTTTTGCTATCTTTCCCCTTGCTTTTTGTATTTAGAGACTCCTGTGTTAGATTTACATATATTAACAATTGTTGTATTTTCTTGTTTTACTGATATGCTTATCATTATATAATGACTTTGCCTCTTCTTATAGTTTTTGACTTGAAGTGGATTCTATTTAAGTATAGCTACCACTGCTTTCTTTTATTTTCCATTTGCATGAAATATCTTTTTCATAGTTCACTTTTAGTCTGTGCATATTTTTACAGGTGAATTGAGTCTCTTTTTTTAAAGCATATAGTTGGATTTTTTTTTTATTTATTCAACCACTCTATGTGGATCTCAGTCACAGAGAATAAAACCCCTTACCATTTATTAAACTGAGGTTTTACTTGTCTTTGTAGTCCAAAGAGGTTTCACAGCTTTCCTCATGTGTTAACGTTCTTTTATCTCTTGTGAAGGTAATTTCATGTGTGGATAATTGCTCAAATTGATGTTTCTTTGGGGGTTCAATTGCTGGAAAGGCCTACCCTGTCATCTTGCTCCACCTCCTTCTCATCCAAACCTTCTCCTTCTTAAAATTGCTGCTTTTTCCTTGTGGTTTCTTCTCTTTTCTTCTAATATTATTTGGTCTGTGTTTATAAAATTAAGACACTGTATTAAACAATAGCGTCACATATTTATTACAAATGAAGTAAAATTCCCCCAATCTTACATCAAGGAAAAAATTATGGTTCTATTTTTTAATGTTTTTATTTGTGCATGGACCACTTGAAAAACACTGGCTTCGGTTTCAAGATTCAGCTCAATAATTGCTTTGCTATGTACTTTTTTATCCTAGTAGTTTATTTTTGTCAACATATTTATTCATCTTTAGAATTTTCAGGGGCTAGAATAAAATACTTGATAAATATGTGATGCGTGAAGGAATAAACTAATTAACAGGTAACTTATTCTAGTCGTCTCAAACAAATGTTAACTGACGATCTGCAGAATGTAGCAGTCAAAAAAAGGTTAAGTTAGAGAACCAGATTGACTTGATTTAACAGCATAAGAGCAATTATCAGAAGTAAGCATTTGGGGAAATTTCAAACAAACAAAAGTTTAGCCTAAACTGTGAAGTAACCTGAATAAGCAGAATGGGCAACACACTTCTGACAATTAAATTTTCTGACATTAATAACAGAATGAAGAAGAAATTAGGAATGATATAAATTCCCAGGTTTTATTTTGGATCTGAGGTTTCATGGACTCAGAAATAATGTACAGGGTACCAAGACAGAAACAAAGGCAGATTAAACAAATAAATTGGTATGGTGTGTTGAATCAAGATGCCAAGAAGATTCTCAGGAAAACTTCAGAGTCCAAATATTATAGCTGAGGCATATAAGACTTATATAGTTATATGCACAAGTTAGTGCTAAGTGTTAAATGACTAAGTATTGAATTGGAACAATGCATGTAAGAGTAACTTACATGGCCATAGACAATGCATATTCCTGGCAGATTCTTTCTCATTAATGTAAACTGTTATTTAAATGCAAGTACCTTACAGTATACTGTCTTAATAGTCAAACTTTGACTATAAGTAAGTTGAGACAATTAAAAAAAATTTTTTTTTTCATTTTTTTGAATTTGAGTCTCACTTGGTTGCCCAGGCTGGAGTGCAGTGGCACTCCCACGGCCACCCCAGCGTTGACCCTCTCACTGGGTTTAGGTGATCCTTCTGCCTCATCCTTCCAAGTAGCCAGAACTACAAGAGCGTGCTACCACGCCCAGCTAATTTTTAAAAATTTATTGTAGAGATGAGGTTTTGCCAAGTTGCCCAGGCTGATCTCGAACATGCAGGCTCAGGCAATCCACTTGTCTCGGCCTCCCGAAGTGCTGGGATGACAGAAAAAGCCACCGAGCCCGACCTAAAAAATTTTTAAGTGTTATCATTTATAGGTATATTCTAGAGACTCCAACTAAACTTATATTATCTTCTTATCTTACATGTTTTATGTAAATGTAAAGGAAGACCCACATTCATTACTGAACTTAATAAAGACTTGGATTTGCAAAAATGGAAAATGAAAGAAAAAGAGGAAAAAAAAACTAAACAGAATACTTAGCAGATAGAGTCATCCTTGTAATAGAAAAGAACATCCATGAAATAAAAAATAATTCAATTGGCTATTTTTTTTCCTCTTCTGTGAGCTGTTTCCTTGCTCTCTTGATGGTTTCTTTTGCTTTGCAGAAGCCCGTCAGTTTGATGAGGTCCCACTTGACTATCTTATTTATTATGGTATGGGCACTTAGGGTTCTAATCAGGAACTGGTGGCCAGTTCCAATTTCCATAAGGGTGTCTCCTGCGTTTTCTAAGATTCTTATATTTGAGGTTTTACGTTAGGTCTTTGATCATTTCGAGTTAATTTTTTTGTGTGGTGATAGGTCTTGTTTCAGTCTTATGCATGCGATCACTCAGTTTTCCCAGCACCATTTCCTGAACAGGTTCTCCTCTTCCCAGTGGTTTTTGTTGGAGGCTTTGCAAAAATGAATTGGTTGAGAAATTGAGACTTTGCTTCTGGAATCTCTATCCTATTCCAGTGGTCTATATGTTTGTTCTTGTACCAATATCAGGCTGTTTTGATTTCTGTAGCCTTATAGTAAGGTTTGAAGTCTGTAAGCGTGATACCTCCTGCTTTGTTTCTCTTGCTTAGGATTGTTTTGGCTATTCGTGGTTGTTTATGTTTCCATATGAATTTCTGTATTGTCATTTCCAGGTCTGGAAGAATGATGTTGGTAACTTAATGGGTATTGCATTGAATCTGTAGATTGCCTTTGATGGAATGAAAATTTTAACAATATTGATTATTCCTATCCATGAGCATGGAATGCTGTTCCATTTGTTTGTGTCTTCTTGGATTTCTTTGAGCAGTGTTTTGTAGTTCTTACTGTAAAGGTCTTGCACTTCTCTGGTTAGAAAAATGCTGAAGTATTTCATTTTTTTTGTGTGGTTATAGTGAAGGGATTTTGCTTTTAATTTGGATCTCTGTCTGCTTGTTATTGGTGTCTAAGAATGCAACTGTCCTTTGTACCCTGAGAACCAACTGTATGTCTGACAAAAACCTAACATCTAGGATCTACAAGGAGCTCAAACATGCCAAAAGGAAAAAACAAACAAACAAAAAAAACAACTCCATTAAAACGTGGACAAAAGACAACACTTCTCAAAAGAAGATATATGGGCAGCCAACAGACACGTGAAAAAGTGCTCCACCTCACCCATCATCAGAGATATGCAAATCAAAACCACATTGAGATAACACCGAACTCCAGTAAGAATGGCCATCATTAATAAAACATACAACAACAGATGCTGGCGAGGATGCAGAGAAAAAGGAACGCTTTTACACTGCTGGTAAGAATGCAAGCTTGAAACCTCTCTGAAAGATAGTGTGGCAATTTCTAAAAGAACTAGAAACTGACCTTCCACATGACCCAGCAATTCCCCTATTGGGAATCTCCCCAGAGGAACTCAAATCATTCAACAAAAAAGATACCTGCACAATGTATGTTTATTGCAGGTCTATTCACAACAGCAAAAACGTGGAACCAGCCATGCTGCCCATGGAAGCTGGACTGGATAAAAAAATATGGTACATATAAATGATGGACTATTATGCAGCCATAAAGAAGGACAAACATATGGAATTTGCAGCAACTCGGATGGATTTAGAGACGGTCATACTCAGCGATTTATCACAGAAACAAAGAACAGAGTTCCATATGTTCTCACTCATGAGCAAATCTTGAACAATTATTATAATACTATAAGAAAGAGATTGGCTATATGAGAAACTGCCAGAAGGCGGGGGAGTAGAATTGGCAGTTGAGGGAAACTGCCAGGGGAGGGAGGGGCACACCTCATCAACAAGGGGACCTGCTTAATCAACGTTTGTATACCTAACCCCAAATTGTACCCCACATCTTTAAAATAAACAAAGAAACAAACAAATAAATTAATTCATAAATTAATAAAATTTCAGGTGATGGAGAAGAGAATAAAGTGATGAGACTAATGTAAAGATAAGTCAGCATGTCTTCAGGAAATTGATTTTGTTTGACAACATCTGTTACCAGTTGTAAAGGACTGGAGTAAAATTAAAATATGCTATATGCCTTTGCAACAGGTGCTTTCAAATTGTTGAAAAGACAAATCTTACACATACGGAGCTACCAAAAAACTGGGCTGTCAAAGTAGCTTGTGACATCATATGAGATCTGAAGACATTTTCTGCAGCTTTCTTTTGGACCTGCCGGCTGTATCTGACCAATGTGTGGTATTGAAATGCACTGCTCATTTAAATTCAATGATGGCACAGAATTTGGTTCCTCTACCTCTTGGAAAAATTGTCTGTTTCCTATTGTCAATTCTCACTTTTTTTTCTCTGCTCCTTTCTGTTTATTCATACATTTCTCGGGTATAAGCTCCTCAGAATGTTTAATCTTATGCTCTTTTTCTCTCTGACTTCTCTCGCCCTGTGCCCTCAACACCACAAAACTTTTTTTCCATTTTATTGTCAGAATAAAACTGGTTTTACATTTATACTCATTCTGCTGACTGATCATTTGTCTAGAGAGTATTCTATCATATCCTTACTCATCCAATCTATGATTATTAAACACTAAAGACAAAGGCAAAGAGGTGCAGATATAAAAAAGAAGCAATCTCTGACTTCAATGAAACAATAATAATAACAAAACATTTATTTATACATTCATTTACAGCACAACTACTTACGAGTGTAAGGACATATTCTTTTATATATACCACTATATTTCCAGCAATTAAACAGACCCTAGTGTAAACTAGACAGTCAATAAATATTACTAAATTATTTAATGAATGTAAGTTAGAAAAAAAAAAGCTTATATGAGAAAAGATAAAAAGTTGTGTCCCATACAAGGAAGAGGAGAGAACACAATGGACATCATTAAATGAATAAAAAAGTGTGAGATTATTGTAGAGAGCCATACTCAATGACAGATACTGTAATGAAAAGAATATATTTTGGATTTTTTGACGGCTGAAAGCAAATATTTTTTAATAAGTATTACCTATCACTAAAGGGATAGAAAAAAATGGGAAAATTATTGTTGTGTACGATTTAAATAGTATTATCTGTGGACAGGTTATTGAAATCTACAAGGTACCGCATGGTTAGGATAATGTCCTCATTAAACACATGTAGATGTTTGCCTCTAAAGCTTTCCTTTATGTTCTTTGTCATGTCTGAACATTGTTGAAATCTGGATAAGTCTCCAAAGTTATACCTGGATAGGCAATGCTTAATTTTATAAATAATCTTTTGTTTCTCCTGCAGCCTAGCACAGGAAATTTCTTAGAGTATTAAAACACAATGCCTGCATTTGATGTAAATAGAATACTCATGAATTTTAAATATTCTCAACATGCCACTCACTTAATACTCTAAACAAATTCAGTGATTCTCAAAAATGCATATTAAGTTCTGGGAAAGGAAGAAAGGAAACATTGTCTCCTTTACATTTAAGCATACTTTTAAAATATCACACTATACATTTTGAACGCAATGAGTTGAGTGCTGGTTTTAATGTCACTCTCAAAGGAGCACTTTTAAGATAATGTACATTAAACAAGGATATGGACTTCTTTTGCACAAATGGTAATATTTGAATAGTAAACATTCTATAACAGAAATATATAAATAATTCAGTGTCCAACAGCATTGAGTAGACAGTCAAAGTCTACCACAAATAAAAAAAGCTGAGTATGGTCTCGGCATCTGAATTTGGTCAGTGGAGTCTATGGTCCTGAGTATTTGAAGTGAAAAAATGCCAGAGGTTTGGTGATGGTCATATTTGTAGAATGGGACATTAAAACAAAATAGCCAATAATAAACACAATTACAAAACACATTTAATAACTAGAATATAAAGATAGCTCTGTAATACTTAAAATATTTTATCCCAGAGACATCATCTCATTTAATAAGGAAATCCTAAAAATATTTTTGGTAAAAACAGGAGCAACAGACAGGTACCTTCTGTATCATTACTATTTATCTCTGGTTTCACTATCCAGTACCATTTGATAAATAGAAGTTCAAATTTTTGAATAGTTCTTGTAATGAAACTAGAAGCATTATTTTAATAAAAAACAACCCACATATAACATAAGAATCATATTGATTTATATAGTAGTAGATTTTTGAAATAGTGCACAAAATTTGGTAGCATGTAGAAATACAAAATCAGATGATAAAATAAAAGAAAAAACTTCATTTTTAAGAATAGCAAGCACAATATAAGTACCAAAGTGCCTTTGTTCATTTTCTGTTACTATAACTGATTTCCTGATGTTGGGTACCTCATAAAGAACAGAAAATTATTTTCTCACAGTTTTGAAGGCTGGAAAGTCCCAAGGTCAAGGCACCAGCATTTGGTGTCTGGAAAAGAACTTCATGCTCTGTCCTCAAAAAGACAGAGGGAGAACAAGAAAGCAAGTTAGACAAACATTGAATGTAAGCTTCTTTTATAAGGGCCTTGATCTCATTAGACAGGAAGGAGCCCTCATGACCTAATCATATCTTAAAGGCTTCACTCTCACTACTCTGACATTTGCAACAACTAAATTTTGGAGGGGACAAATTCAAACCACAGCATCCAACAACAATCTTTCTAAAATTATAGGAATATACAAAGAGAACTTTCAAATGCTGCTTAAGGATATTAAGGAAAATATAAACAAATGCAAATATATGACATGCTCTTAGATTGAAAAAGACTCAGTGTAAGTATAGCAACAGTCTCCATAAGGTTGAATACATTTAATTAGAATAACAGCTTTTTTGTTAACTAAAACTGTGAACATAAAATTCTTAAGAAAAATAACAAAATGGTCAATAATCTTCTGAAATGATAGATCAATAAAGGAGGACTAACACTACCTGATAGTAAAACTAGATCTTTAAGATCTAGTAATTAAAGCTTGTAGTATGATACATGAATTGACAAGCTAGATAATGGAAGGAAATATTGAATTCATACCTGTACACAAATTCAGATGTAAATTTGATAGATAATAGAGGAACAATCTGGTTACTAATGCTATATAGAAAATTACCTTATAATTTAGTGGTTTAAAATTACAATCATTTACTATCACTATCACTAACAATTTCTGTGTGTTAGGAATTTGGGGTCATCTTAACAGTGTGATTTTTGTCTGATCCTGGGAATCTCTAAGACCGCTTTACTCATATAACTGGTGCCTGGGCTGAAAACTGGTTGATGAAAAAGTCAGAGTTCTATATGCCTCTCTCTCTCTCTCTCTCTCTCTCTCTCTCTCTCTCTCTCTCTCTCTCTCTCCCCCGCCCCCCGCATGTGGTTCCTCCACCATGTTGGTGTCAGAGTAGCTGAACTTCCTATTTGGTGGCTCAAGGCTTTTAAGGCATGTTTCCTTAAATGCATTATCTTTTGTTTTTGTAAATCACAAAGCATCACTCCTACCTTATTCTGTTAGTTTTGGGAGTTAAAAGCGTTCTCCAAATATAGGAGAAAGAACACAGGCTTTTGCTCTCGATGTAATAATATCAAGGGATTCATTTTAAGATTATGTTACTTAGGAAAATGCAATATTCTACAAGAGGTTATTGAAATTTAAACAGAAAATTACAAATTAAGCAATAAATGGTATGTATAGTCTACTGAAAAATATAAATGTATATTTAACATGATATACCAAGAAAATTTCAATACAAATAATGTGCAAATGTAAATTTATATGAGCGCACATTGCTGGAAATGGTTGGTAACTCTTTTTTGCAATGTCAATTATTACTTAAACTCAAACAAACACACACACACAAACAGCTATGAATCTGATCATATAAATACAAGAACGTTTACATGACTCCAAAATTTAAAAAAAAAATCAAATGAAAAAGACAAACTTGTAAATGTATAAGAAATGTTTGCAAGTCCCATCACAAACAAAGACATAATATTTTTAATATTTTAAAATTTCTGGAAACCTATAGGGTAAAGACTAATAATCTAAGTAGTAAATATGGAAGAAGAAACACAAAAGCATAAAGGATGCAAACGTGAAAATTTACTTAATTTCATTTATATTTAGAGAAAGGAAATTTTAAAACCATACGGTGAATCCTAACTGACCCACAAGACTGACATCACATCAAAATGTATTAGCATATAGTGTTGGTGAGGCCTGTGAGGAAATAAGAAATGATCCACGTCCTGGTATAATCCCCATTCCTTGAACGCCAGCAGGACTATAACTTCTTATCTGATAAAATATGGTTAAAGTAATGGGCTACAAATTTTGTGATTACATTAAGTTGTAAGTCAAAGGTGAGGAGATTTTGCAGGTGTAGTTAAGGCTTTTAATTGGTGCACTTTAAGTTAATCAAAGCTAAGATTATCCTGGGTGGAAGTGACTTAATCAAGTAGGCTCCTTAAAAGAATCCAGAGAAAGTAAGACTCGGAAGGGTTCAGAGTCTTTGCTACTGGCCTACAATAAGCAATTCACCATGAGTTCTCCAGCTCCCAGGAACTGAATTCTGCAAACAACCTGAGTGAGCTTGGAAGAGACCTCAGATTCCAGATGGCAACACAGCCAGGGTGCTACCTTGATTATGGCTTTGTGAGAACCAGAAGAGAGGACTGAACTATTCCAAGCTGGACTTCTGAACCACAGAAACGATAATGCAAAGCACAAGTGTTGTTTAAAGGCTTTACAGTAGTAGTAACTTGTGTATGCAGTAGTAAAAAACTAAAATAATTTCTTGCATAAATGAGCACCCATGCCGTTTGATGTATGTTAAGGTTTTTCATTGCTGCGTTCCTTATGATACCGAAATATTAACAACAAAACTGAAAGTTCATCAATATTACACCAGGTAAACAAATCATGATTCTATATATGCAACTTAGAATTCTATTATGAAACTTAGAATGAAGACTTTTGTTATGTACTAAAATGGAAATATCTCCAAAATATAGTAAGTGGAAAAAAGCAAGGTGAAAGGCACAGTGCATGGTGTGCAACCAGTTAAGTCATAAAAAAATCAAAGGGGGCAAGGAATATAGATTTGTATCTGGTTTTATAAATATAAAAAAGAACTTTTTATATGAATCAAAAATAATAGTAATTATTTGCTGTGACAAGTGGGATATGGGCTCTGATTTGAAAGAAGAAAGCTATAGGTGGAAACACTTTTATTCTTAGTGTATTATCTATTTCAAGAAGTTGGAATAAATACATTTCATTTTAAAATGTTAGAAAGAAAAGTATAAGTGTCAACGCCATAATAAAGTGTTAATGAATACCACAACAGCAAAAACAAACAAACAAACAAACAAACATGTGTTTTAACAAGAAACACGAAGGTTAGGAAGATTCAAGAACATAACACAATGGAGAACTGTGGACAGGACAGAGACAGAAGGTTCAAGGGGGAGTTTATAACTGGCATGCTGTTAGATGATTGTTCTTGTTTAAAGAAACGGAAATCAGTCGAAAGCAGGGATCATGAGACATTTGTCATTTGGGAGGCAAACGTGTTGGTGTGTAGAATATGGGGTAAAATAATACTAGAGATGAACAAGGAAAAACAGTGGATTACGGCCACACTGTGATGAGGGACAACGTTTTCCTACCAAAATGTGGCCTAATCAGATAAACTTCCCTCTCATCTCTTACCCTAACCCCTACCATGCCTGATCCTGCGGACATCTCTAAGATTGCTTCACTCATATGACTGGGGCTTGGGCTGAAAGCTGGGTGATGAAAAAGCCACAGTTCCATATCCATAACTCTCTCTCTCTCTCTCTCTCTCTTTCTCTCTCTCCGCCCCCACCCCCCATGTGTTTCCTCCACCATGACTTTAGAGTAACTGAACTTCTTACTTGGTGCTCAAGGCTTTTAAGGCGTGTTTCCTGAAATACGAAGCCAAGTGGCTTTGCCTTTGTTTCTTTCTTTTTTCTTTTCTTTTCTTTTTTTTTGAGTTGGAGTCTAAAATGATTATTTTTTTTTTTTGAGTTGGAGTCTCACTCTGTCGCCCAGACTGGAGTGCAGTGACCGCTCCCGGCCACCGCAGCCTCGACCCGCTGGGCTCCGGCCATCCTTCTGCTCCAGCCTTCCGAGTAGCTGGAACTACAGGCAGGTGCTATCACACCCAGCTGATTTTTTTGATTTATTGTAGAGATGAGGTCTCACTGCCCAGGCGGGTCTCGAACCCGCGGGCTCAGGCAATCCACTCACCTCAGCCTCCCAAAGGCGCTGGATGACAGGCTGAGTCACTGAGCCCGGTTTTTTTTTTTTTTCCTCCCAAGTTACATAGTGCTTACGTGGAATTGATATAGATATTGCCAAAATCATTCAACAGTGCACTGGAAACAGTGATGAATTCCCAGTGTCTGCGTATGAAGGATTTTGTAGCCACTCGTTTATTCAGCATTTCTAACCACTAGTTTCCTGATATGACTCATTTTTTATTGCCAGGGTGATCCTCACTGCATTGTTTTGGAAACAAACCCATGCCAATACAACACGTAGATGATTTCATTCTTTGTTAAGTGAAAAAAATTGGGCCTCTAAGCAATGAAAACATCGAGCCATCTCAAAAGTGTTTTGCGCATCAAAACACTTTTGTGACTTTTGTTTGTGAAAAAGGCATTGCCAGAATAATTAATTTCGCAAATCAGGTACAAAAAACACTGGTGAAAAAAATCATAGCCGGGCGTGGCAGCGCGAGCCTGGAGTTCCAGCCACTTGCAAGGCTGAGGCAGAAGGATCGCCGGAGCCCAGCAGGTCGAGGCTGCGGTGACCAGGAGTGGCCACTGCACTCCAGTCTGGGCGACCGAGTGAGACTCCAACTCAAAAAAAAAAAAAAAAAAAAAAAAATCTTTTTAGCCTACTTAGTTTCTTCCTCTGGGATCTGTTTCTATGCTGGGAAATGGGGAACAAGTCTGATGCTGTGCTGTTTATACCACATCTGATACTATTCAAGTGCCAGCTCCTGCCCCCTAAAAAGCAAGAGATCCAAGACTGTTTTCATTCTCCATAATTCATTCTAATTTCCTATTGCTTAAGCCGCAACTTGGGAGTCATTATGCACTTTGGGGACTCTGTTCACTAAGGCAGGCCACTAGGGAACTATGTAGTGTGTAGAAGCTGTAATTTGCAAAAATACGCTCTGGGGAGATGAGGGAGGGAATGGAACTAGGAAAGTGCTTCCCTGTCTGGAATGGAGCTTATACACTGTGGGAACTGGATCCAACAGACTCATCATGACACAGGCGCTTCATAAATATAAAGGAGTTTTTCTGTAATATAAATTAAGGAACTTCAGAAAGTCCTGTTCTGTTTCTACACAAGCTATTGTTATAATAAAAAGACATTCCCCCGGTTCTCCTAATAGCCCTTTGAACAAGAATTCTCAAGACAGTTATACTTTACTTGTTTTATGCATGTACCAGAAAAGTAGCCAACAGAGCTGTGTAATGATTCTTGGTAAAAAAAAAAAATTATTTCCTATTTTGGTAACTTGTGTCTTCTTCCGTTTTTGTTGATTAGTCTGCCTAGAGGCTTGTCGATATTATTAATCTCTTCAAAGAAACAATGCTATTGTTTTATTAATTTTCTGTATTAATTTTCTGTTTTCAGTTTTACTGATTTCTGGTTACGTTTTTATGATTTCTTTTCTTCTGCTGACTTTAGGCATAATTTACTCTCCTTTCTCTAGATTCCTAAAGTGGAGACTTAGATTATTGATTAGGTTTTTTTCCCTAATACATGCCTGTAATGCTGTACATTCCTAAGCGCTATTTTCCCTACATTCCACACATTTTTATCAGTTTTATTCTCATTTTAATTTTATCTAAAATATCTTCAAAAATTGCTCTTGAAACTTCTTCAAACCACATGTTGTGTGGAAATGCGTTGTTAATCTCAAAATTTTGATGATTTTTCAGATGTCTTTCCATTATTGATTTATAGCTCAATTTCATTATGGTCTGACATCATATCTTGTATGATTTCTGCTTTTTAAGAATTATTAAAATGTGTTTTATGGGGCACAATTGTCTGTGTCTAGGTGAATGTTTTATGTGAGTTTGATAAGAATATTTATTCAACTGTCTTTGGATTGTGTATCTCACAAATATCAGTTGGATCAAGTTAATTATTAGTGTTGATTAGGTCAAATATCCATACTGAGCCGGGCTTGGTGGCTCAGCCTGTAATCCCGCATCTTTGGGAGGTTGAGGTGAGGGGATTGCCTGAGCCCGCAGGTTCAAGACCCGCCTGGGCAACTTGGGAGACCTCATCTCTACAATAAGTCAAAAAATGAGCCAGGCGTGGTAGCATGCGCCCGTAGTTCCAGCTACTTGGAAGGCTGAGGCAGAAGGATCGCTGGAGCCCAGCAGATCGAGGCTGCGGTGGCCGGGAGTGACCACTGTACTCACAGAGTGAGACTCCAACTCAAAAACACACACACACACACACACACAAATATCCATACTGATTTTCTGCTTGCTTGATCTATCAATTCCTCCTTTTAAGATATACACTTTGTCTTTGGTATTCTGCAATTTGAGTATGGTATGCCCAGATGGAGATTGTATAGTATTTATTCTGACTAGTGCTCTGTAAACTTCCTAGATAAGTGGTTTTATGTCTGACATTAAATTTGGAAAATTCTTAACCATTATTATAGTACGTCAAATACTTCTGATTTGTTTTCTATTCTTTTTCTAGTATTCCGATTATGTTTATGTTATACTACTTGAAAATGTTTCATGGTTCATGGGTATTGTGAGCTTTGTCCCTTGTTCATCATTTTTTTTCTGTTTTCATTTCAGTTTCAGAAGGCTCTATTGACATGTTTTCATGGTCACTCATTCTTTCATTGACCACACCCCATCTACAGATCAGTCCATCAAATGCATTCTTTATGTTTCTTACAGTGTTTTTTATTTCTAGCATTTCCTTTTGAAAACTTCTGAGTTTCCACCTTTCAATTTACATTTACCATCTGTTCTTGAATGTTAGCTTATTCTCTGAGTGCCTCTAACATATGAATAATAGTTATTTTAAATTTTTTCTTCTGATTCCAAAATCTGTGTCCATCAGAGTGGTTCTGATTCTTGTTTTATGACTTCGGACTGCTTCTTTTCCTTGACTTTTAACACAATGTGTATTTTTTATTTTTATTTTTTTGCTGAAAGTTAGACTTGATGCATCAAGTCATGGGATTTGAGGTAAATATGTCTTAATTTGAAGTTTTGGGTAAGCTCAGACCATTCTTAAAATCAGAAACCTGATCCCATGGGCCTGTGAGGACACTTATTGAGGGGAAGCTCATAGATAGTGTTGCTATATTTTGAAAAACTGCACACTTGAACTTGAACAGGTCCCAAATTTGAGAGAGTTTCTGAAAGTGGAGGCAAGGAACACAAAATATGCTCCACAATTTTTAAACAAATTAACCCAATGCTTGCCATGACTATGCCTTTTGAACAAAGAATTAGAACATGTAGTCAATTAATCAATTAATTAACAGGGTACTTGCCCAGCATTCACAGCCTTATGTGTCTACAGGACTGAGCAGTATTGTCAGTGTATTACCACGGTAGTAAAAGCATGGAATGGGTGACTGAGCCAGTAGACAAATAAGCCACATTGAGCCTTTTACATCAAAAAATTAGGCTAAAGAATATCTCTGGACTCTATACAAGATAATAACCGTTAATTTTGCATTTGTCATGTATGAGGTTGATTTATTTATTGGGTTTCTACTATGTATGCTCAATAAAATAAAATATTTTAGGTGAGGAAATATAAAATTATATCTATAGCAAGAGGATTATTATATTTTCAGGAAGAAAAAATACTTTAATATGCACAGGAATTTGCATCTGAGCTGAATTTCTCGTACATTTACATGATTAAGCAAAATATTATCCTGAAGTGTCTGCTTGGTGGACAGACCAATTTTAAAAGTTGCTATTGTAAATTTATTACACTTTCTTCAATACCTGCTAGAGGCAGCTCAATGCAGGTGTCAAGAGTAAGAACAGAAATCTAGGAAAAGAATTGGATAATACAAAAATTAGAAATGAAATATTCATTATGCTTTATCTAGTAATTCTACTTTAAATTTATTTTTATTACTCATATAAAGTACATTTCAATATGTATGCAAAGATTAACATAGTCTATAAAACAAACAGAGTGTCTATAAACAAAACAATCTTGATATAAGAAGATCAAGCTATGAAATGTTGACACGATTACATATAATTTGATGCAGACAGTAAAATTATATGTACAAAGAAACAATAACACAGCAAAATACATAATGCTTACACTTTAAAAAATGAAAATGTATCTGTGGCAACTCGGCCTAACACACAAAGGAGAAAAAAATACAAGAGTTAAAAGACATTATTTCTGAATTAACTATCTCCTTTTATTCGCTTTCCTATATTTTCTATTGTGAGACACACAAAAATTCCATAATCAGAAAAAATATCTTAATGGTCTATTCTGGCATATTTCAGAGATCAGATTTATGAAATCAAAAGATTTCACAAACTCCAGATGTTTTCTATAATATATTTGAAATTTGCCAGAATGAATAAAATTGCATTTTTGATTAATTTAATTTTTTATTAGACTGCAAAGCAGCATAGATATTTGAATGTCTGTCATTTAGAGGAAAAGTTACAATCTGGAAATCAATTGCAGAAACAATGTCTGGCACAGCACAGTACTTCCCCATGGGAGCCACTGAAAGGTCACTTAGCTCGATGACTCCTGAAGTGTCAATCGTCATCGCAGTACTTCCCCATGGGAGACAAACAAAGGTCACTAAGCTCGATGACGCTTGAGGTGAGACCATCTGCCTCTCTAACTTGGATTCTCGGGGTGTGGATTCTGTTTCTAGTTTTGTTCTCTGTGGAAGAATCTAGTTTATGTGCACCGTGGTCTAATCTCCATAGTCAGGGAGTCAGTTTGGGGACTTTCATGACAGAGTGACATTATGCAAGAGGATGACAGACTGGTAGGTCTTATTGTGAAAAAAAAAAAAAGCACAAATCCACACCTTAACGAAGTAAAAAATTAGGTAACCCAAAGGGGGAAAAACAACAAACAAACAGAAAACAATGAGCTCATGCTCAAGGGGAGAGAAGTCAGTGGTGCCAGGACTGAAAACACATAGAATTGGGGATAGGCATTCTGGGAGTTCTCCTCAAGAAGGAATTGTGTTTACGGTCTCCTTAATCATGTACATCTGAGAGAATTTCAGAACTGAAATTCCCTGCCCTTCCCCTTTAATTCCTGGAATTCCCATTCAATACTGTCAGATGTTTCAGTTACATCGTCAGCCATATTCTACCTTCTGCCTCAGGGATGATGCCATCTATGTTTTACAATATTTTAACAGTGATAATTTTAATGATACATAATATTTTATCAGGTCTATGTGGTACACTTTATATATTTATTATTCTGATGTTGAGCATTTATATTGTTTTTTAATATTTCATTTTTAGAAATAGACGCGCTGATGAATACTACCATTGCATTATTACATCATTTTTCTTTCCATTAGTTAATTTTCTAGGAGTGGAAATTCAAGGATTTTTCTGGATTTGCATTTGCAAATTACTCTCCAAAATGCTTCTAACAACTCATAAATATATCAACATCCAAAGAGTGCTCCAATTTTATTTCAAGTCAGTGAAGCCCTTATCTCCGTTCCTCTCACCACCTTTCTCTCAGTAAATTTGCCTTTAGATCATTTATTTATAATCACTTGAAAAATATCTATAGAGCTTTTACTATAAGCCAGAAATATTTTATAGACATTGAGAATCAACCATGAATGAGCAAAATGTTTGCCCCATGGTAGAAAGATACAAAAAATGAATATACCAATAAATAATATAATATCGGACAGTAGTAAGTGCTATTCAAATAACTTAGTAACATTATTGGACATAAAAACATGCTGAATGAGAAGTTTTAAACCTCATTTAATAGTTGTGAGAGGCTAGATAAGGTATTAGTAACTCAAGGTTCTTAGAAATGTCATTAGGAAGGAAACCGTTATTAATAAGACTGTTCTATCCACGTATTTTATTTTATATGGTTACCAAACATTTGCAGAGCAAGGTTTAAAATTTAAAATACAATTGGAATGTTTATCTGGTTTTACCTGTCACTTAAAAAAATGCTCTTGTTTTCAGTGTGAAACTGACTTTATCTTTAAGCTTCTTTGGCTTTGGTATACCTCAAAACATCTGAATTTTACTCTTCCAAAGACAAATATTTTAAGTTGTTTAAATGCTAACTCAAGCCATTATGATTTCATAAATTTTGTAATATTCTAAGAATTCGACTATGCCTTTTAGAAACTGGATGTGCATAGTCCCTTTTTTAAAAAGGCAAGGAATGCGAAGTCTTCTGCCGAGATCATGTTGTCAGAAAGGTATATCCAAAAAAATTCCAAAAAGACAATGACTAAATGCATAATACAGTAGGAAGAAAGAAAAATCAAAGTCAGTATATTACAACTTATTTTGGTCAGTCTTGCACAAAGAAGTCAGACTATCCCTAAACATAAACAACTTAAAGATAGTCTAAATTATTTACTTCCTTCTGTTTCTTTGTTTTACGTGACAATCAGTCTGTCAGTTGAATCAGTCCCCTGATTGGTTTGAGGCGACTATCACAGTGCTTGTTAACACTACAAGTTTAATTTGACTGTCTTATTGCCAGGACATCTACTCTTCAGAGAGCTATATATATTGTCTGTCCCTTCTCTTCTCAAATTTACCTTGTCTACTTGATTTCTTAAAACCTTCAAGTTTGATAGCATTGAGATGGATTCATTCATTTATCCGTGAGCACACATTTGTCAATTGAATACTAAAGATAAAAATTCCTAGTCTGGTTGGCAACGTGTCAGATAGAAAGAGAGCTCAGATGAGATCTCTGCCTTTAAAGAGCTCAGACATCTGGTAGAGTGTTGAGAGAAGAGGCTGCTTCCTCAATTCTGAGTTGTCTTTGTATATAAAGTTTATTTGAAGCAAATGCTTGTCTCTCTCACTCTTTTATCTATTCTACCCTAAAAAAGTTACAGTGACTTACCTGTTTGGGTAATTTGGAACCTGCTGAGAGTAAGCTGGATGTACCTGGCTCAGTCTTGCCCTTCTTTTTGAAGCAAGCTAACCATGGTGCCTCATTATCTGCAACCAGCTTGGCTCTCACACTGTGTTCCAGTCTTCAGTAGTCTTTATTAACGAATAAGGGGATATTCTGGTGTTCTCAACTGACGCTTTGTCTTATTTCTAAATCTTGGAAAAGTTGTAAATTAGTTGAGTTTCCTTTGTACCTCCAGCAGAGCATAAAAGAAAAAAATATACATAACATTCTATCTCAAAGCAAATTTAAGGAATGCTCTATGAAGGAAATAGATGCAGTCTTTGGAGAGTTTGGAAGTCTATTTTCTGTCAGTGACATTAGAAAAGGCGAAAGTTGAATCTGGATTTAAGTATGAATAATGTTTGGCAAGTGAGAAAGGATAAAGCTATCCAAGTAGGAGCTATAACAAGCACAGAGTCCAAAAAACGTCCAGACAAATGCACTGTAGAGAACAGAGAATCATTTGAATTGGCTGCAGCCAAGAGTAAGTCAAGGAGAACTACAGGAAATTGAATGTGTTGCCAATGATTGAGATGCTGTGACTTCAAGGTAAAAAACAATTGCTTTGTTATGTTGGAATCTCAGAGTCTTTGAAGGCACATTTATGAGCAAGGAGGTAGTATGATTAAAACATCATTCATAAAAATTATTTGGGGAGTTATAATACAAATGTCATCCAAGCCTCCATGTTCCCACTCAGGCTGTGTCCTGATTCCTGACTACCGATTTTATAAGCCAACAAGAGACCTAATACTATCCCACGTTTCCTCTAGATTTATGAAAGCTTATTCCTCATTCTTTTCTCTGCCTCCACATTCCTCCAATTATACAAGCTGTCTCGGTCTGTCGACATCATTAACACCACAGTTTTTCATGTAAAATAGACAGATCATAAGCATACACTTTTATGAGTTTACTAACACTGAAGAGAAAAATCACTTCAGAAAATGCCTGGGGCTTTTCACCATACTCCTTGCTTTGCTTTGTTTCTCATATCTTCTCCCTCCAATATGCTCCAGGGGAAACTGACAGTTTTTCCTTAATATCACAAAATAAATCTATTCAGGCCCTGGGGTTGAATATGATATTTCAAACAAAACTTTCAGAGTTACAGAAAAGTTGAAGATGCACTACAATGGGCATCCATGTGCCCTTATTAGTATTTTATCTATCTACCTAACCAGATACCTAACTCTTTAGCTATCTATATTACTTTGCGAAACCATTGAAATGTAAGTTTCAGATATCGTGATACTTCATTCTTAAAAATACTTCAACGTGTATATCTAGAAATAAAGATATTATCTTCTAAAATTTAAAGTACGTATGCCTTAGTATTATTTTAAAGGTATACTGTACAACTTTAATTTTAAGTTGTCCTTCACATTTTAAAATGTCCTATATTTTCTCAAGCTCTTTTTAAGATTTTCTCTTTATTATTGGTTTTCAGCAATTTAAGTATACTTTTAACATAACGTGGCATAGTTTTCTTTGTGTTTATTCTGCTTACATTTCTTTGGCCTTATTGGACCTGTGAACTTTGTTTTCTATAAAACTGGAAGCGTTTTCAGCAATTATTTATTTAAATATGTATCAATTCTTAAGAAACAGACAAGATCTTTCCTTTATACACATTTTATACTATTTGATATAGGGTCACAAAGTACTGAGGGACACACTGAGGTCGTGTTAAAAGATGTAAGACAGAAAACAACATTGCTGAGTCAATATAATTAAAAAAAAAAAAAGAACAGATCTTCAGATAGTGATTGTTAAGTAAGGAAGAATGTTAAAAACAGTCGTTTTCTGGTATTTTGTTTACATATGCCAGTTACACAAAATAGCCAGATGAAATCATTTATCATAACCTAAAATATGTAGTATAATCTCATACAAAGAAGTTCAAATAAATAAACAGGAGTGGTGCCTCATATAGATTTTATTTATTTCTTCTAGAAATTTCTTAAACTAGAAATGATTTTGTACGTAGATTGAAGACATATTAATATTCCAATAAGATGTTTAGTCAGAAACAAGCCTGAAAAAAAAATGTTGTTTGGATAGAAAAAAATGATAGATAATATATTTGCTTTCATATAAATTCCCAAGTCAGTGGCATTCTCCCTTGAAAACATTTTTTTTTGTAAAATAACTGAATGGTTACTAAACTTTTTAACGGTTTGTATTATAATCTTAAAAATCTAATATTAAGCTTACTAGTAATTACAGAGAGCTGTTTTGTATATTGGTTGTTTATACTGAGACACCCTTGAATTCCTCATGGTTTAATAATTATGACACAAAAATGAAATATGGCTGATAGATAAGTGTATATACACATGTATATTATATATGTGAATATGTATATACACATAAATAAGCACATGTGTATATAAATGGAAATTACTTAAAAGCTGTAGGATGGTTTGTAGGCAAAGAAAGCTGTGACCACAATCTTGCTACAGACCACTCTGGTGAGGGAAATGGCATCTTCACCCCTCCCTCGACACCACATGCTGTAGGTTGTGTCATTGTTCCTTCTGGGCCATCTATTTGCATGTTCTTACCAACACCAAAATTTCAGAGGCACTTTTTGTGTGTGTGTGTCAAACTCACATTAAATTAATTCAAAGCTACACGCCTACATCCTAGCTGCAAAAGTGCAAGGAAAATTAATACCTGACCCTTTCATCTTCTCTGTTGGAAGATCATCTTTCAATCATCTCACCAATACTCATATGGCTAAAGTAGGATGAAGATAATGTCTGCACATTTCAACTATTTAAATAGAGTACTTTTGGCTAAAGCAATAGTTCCGGTAATCCTTACTCAAAATGCAAGAAAAGTACTATATATAATATATAATATTACTACAGTTTTTACTATTAACAATTCCAAATTTTCCTACAATCTGTTTGTTCCAATTTATACTTGAATCAAGACTGTACATGCCACTTTCATCTGCATTTGAATTATGACTTTTAAAATGACCTATGCAGATGAGAACACTATATTTTTATAAGTTCTGTCTGCTGTACTAGGAAAAAAGTATCTGTTTTTCTTGAGTCAAACATGAATCTGTGGCTGAGGGTTCTCATGAGTGAAATGACCATGTTAGATTCCGAATCATTGGTGTTATTTCTAATTCTAAGGTTCTTGAACATGTTTTCACTAAGCAATGGTAACAGTAGTAGTTCTGTTGCTAAAAATATCCTATTTTACATCGTTGATCCCATGTTATTTTTTAAGTTTTTTCTATAAAATAGCAAAAGTTTGGAAATCTCAATTTTTCGTTATGTCCTTTTTATATAATCTAATTTAATCTTTAAATTAAATCAAAATTAAATTTATGAAAGCAAGATTGTCTTATGTTGCTTTACAAAATTATTCCAAGAAATAACAAAGTTTTTGGAACTCTGAACACCAGTATTGTTATGACTATCACAGCATCATCCTGATATGTCAAGGATAACTTTTGCAAATTCAATAATATGCTTGGTGCGGTGGCTTAGCCTGTAATCCCAGCACTTTGGGAGGCCGAGTCGAGAGGATTGCCTGATCCTGGGGGTTCAAGACCAGCTTGGGCAATAAATCAGCTTGACCTCTCTCTACAATAAATCACAAAACAACTAGCTGGGTGTGGTGGCGTGTGTCTGTTGTAACAGCTACTTGGAAGGTTGAGGCGGAAGGATTGCCTGAGCCCAGCAGGTCAAGGCTACAGTGGTCGTGAATGGCTGCTTTACTTCAGCCTGGGTGACAAAGACTGAGACTCCTACTCAAAAAGAAAAAAAGAAAGAAAGAATGAATGAAAATTCAATAATAAGCCGGGCTTGGTGGCTCAGCCTGTAATCCCGCGCCTTTGAGAGGCTGAGGTGAGTGGATTGCCTGAGCCCACGGGTTCGACACCCGCCTGGGCAGTGAGACCCATCTCTATAATAAATCAAAAAATCAGCTGGGCGTGGTAGCGCGTGCCTGTAATTCCGGCTACTCGGAAGGCTGAGGCAGAAGGATCACCGGAGCCCAGCAGGTCGAGGCTGCAGTGGCCGGGAGTGGCCACTGCACTCCAGTCTGGGTGACAGAGTGAGACTGCAACTCAAAAAAAAAAAAAAAAAGAAAATTCAATAATATAAGTAAAAAGCAGATAAGAGTGGTATGCACACAATTCAAGTGTAAATTGGAAAAAGCAAATTTTAGGGCAATTAAGACAAATCTTCATTTTAAACTTGGATTTTTCTTTTTAGCAACGATCACTGGTACAGGTTTGTGAATATACCTGAGAATAAATCAACAAGATTATTTCAACAAACCTTACGAGGATTTTTTTTTTTCCTTTTAGTCTGGAAGCATCCATGAAGCTATAAACTTCTAAGAGCCTTGGAAAATATCTTTGCCCTGGTCATGTTTCCATAAATTTCCTGGCTATTGGTCTTCAGTTTTATATAAAGGGAGTCATACAATCAAACTGTCTTTATCACAGACTCATAAATAGTTTAAAATGAAAGACTGCTCCAAAATAAATTAACCAAAATTTACTTAAAATGTTCAATTTTAGTATGGATTGAATAAAGCTATTATACTTTTGTTACTTAATATAAAGGAAGATTTTTCACATGAGTGTGTTTGAAACTACTCAATCTTATATTTTACTTTTATCTGATATTAATTTGTAGTTGCCTCTTTCACTTGTAGGTGTTTCTCTAATCAACACAGATAAAAAAATAGCAAACAAATGAGAGAAAATATCAAAGATTGTTACAATTCCATTGAGGTAATATTATTGTTAAGAAATTGAACATCAAACCAGGTCCTTGTCGGTCAGGGTATCAGGTAACAAACAGGTGATTTGAGCCTTTGGAGCAGCAAGGAACCAGGCATCAGATAGTCTAATATTGGGAGCATATATTTTTTTTATATCAATATTTTTTTGTTATGATATTGTGGGGTACAGTTAAGGGTTAGGTATACAAATACATTTCATTCAGGCACCCTGTTGATAAGAGGTGTTTCCCCTTCCCCGGACAGATATTTGCTACCGTTAATCCCATCTCCCTCCTCCCCCATAGTTTCCCACCACTGTCAGTCATTTCTTATAGGATTACATTGGATGTTCAAGGTCCATTATATGAGTGAGAACATGTGATACTTGGATCTTTGTTTCTGTGAGAGGTCACTCAGTATTATAGACTCTAATTCCATCCAGGTTGCTGCAAAATTCATGATTTTGTTCTTTTTTATGGCTGCATAGTATTCCATCGTGTATAGGTACCACATTTTTAAAATCCAGTCCTCTTTTGATGGGCAGCATGGTTGCTTCCAGGTTCTTCCTATTGTGAACAATGCTGTGATAAACATACGTGTGCAGGTATATTTTTTATAGAGTGATTTGAGTTCTTCAGGGTATATTCCCAGTCGAGGGATTGCGGGGTCATATGGGAGGTTGATATTTAGAGCTTTTAGGAATCGCCACACTGCTTTCCACAGAGGTTGTACTAGTTTACACTCCCACCAACAGTGTAGAAGTGTTTTCTTTTCACCACACCCTCTCCAGCAGCTGTTATTTTTTGAGTTGTTGATAATTGCCATTCTGACTGGAGTTAAGTAGTATCTCAATGTGGTTTAGATCTGCATCTCCCTGGTGATTAGTGAGGTTGAACATTTCTTCATGTGTCTGTTGGGCTGCTCGGATGTCTTCCTTTGTGAAGAAGTGTCTGTTCATATCTTTTGGAAGTATATTTTTATAGAGGGTCTATATATGTCTGAAATTGTATTATACTCTTATCCTTTGTGAACTTGATCAACAATATTTCAAACTAATATTTCATATTTACTTTCATAATAAAAAATAACTTCACATAATCTGGATAACTTCGATCTAATCCTATAATTGTAAATCAACTAGGCATTATTCAAAACTGGAATTACAATATTCTAAAGCACCTGTATTTTTGCAATATCATTCTATCTCTGACCGTGTAGTTCTTAGACTCATTCATTTCATTTCCACTATAGACAGATATGAGTAAAATTCATCACTGGATTTTCACTAGTGTTACCTATACCCAGGAAGAGTGAATTTATCTCCATCTACTGTGAATCTCCTTTATGAATTGGGTATCGTTTTAGGAATGCAAGTGTGTTGGTGCTACCATATTTTTTCCAGTTATAAACGCATCTTTTAAAAAATTTCTTTATTTTATTTTACTCAAAGATGTGGGTTACAATTCACGATTAGGTATGCAAGTGGTCATCGTACAGATAAAGTTTGGGCCTCACTTTGGTCTCCACTGGTTTGAGATTAGGTACCTCATTGATGTTATGTACCCTGCCGTCTCCTCCTCTGGCAGTTTCCAGTTGCTGCCAATTCCTTTCTTATTGTATTATGATACATGTACAGAATTCGCTTACGAGTGAGAACAAGGAAAACTCAGTTCTTTTCTTCTGTGATAAATCAGTGAATATTATAGACTCTAAATCCACTCAAGTTGCTAAAGATTCCATAATTTTGTTCTTCTTTACGGCTTCATAATGTTCCATTATATATATTTACCACATTGCATGTGCAGGTGTCTCTTTTGTCGAGTGAATTAAGTTCCTCTGGATATATTCTCAGAAGGGGGATTCCTGGATCATATGGAAGAAAAATTGCTAGCTCTTTCAAGAAGCGCTACCCTGTTTTTGATAGATGTTGAACTAGTTTGCATTCCCACCAGCAATTTAGAAGCATTCCCTGCTCCCCACTTCCTCTCCAGCATCTGTTGTTTTTTGTTTCATCAATGATGACCATTCTTTTTAAGAGCCATCCTAGAAAGAAATGTTAGCTGGTATCCCAATGTGGTTTTGATTTGCATTTCTCTGGTGATTAGTGAGGCTGAGGATTTTTTTCATGTGCCTAATGGCTGCTCATAAGTCTTCTTTTGAGAAGTGTCTATTCATGTCTTTTGTTCACTTTTTAATGGGGTTGTTTTTTGTTTTGTTTTGTTTTGTTTTCCTTTTGGCATGTTTGAGTTCCTTGTAGATCCTGGATGTTAGGCCTTTGTCAGATATAGTTAGCAAATATTGTTTCCCATTCTATGGGCTATCTCCCCACTCCCTTGATGGTTTCTATTACTTTGTAGAAGCTTTTCAGTTTGATGAGGTCACACTATCTTATCTCTTATGGCATGAGCTTTTGGGGTTTTGATCAGGAATTGGCTGCCTATTCAATTTCCAAAGGAGTGTCTCCTGCATTTTATAAGATTCTTGAAGTTTGAGGTTTTACCTTTAGGTCTTTGATCCATTTGGAGCTGATTTTTGTGTATAGTGATAGGTCGGAGTCTTGTTTCATTCTTCTATAAATGACCAGTCAGTTTTCCCAGCACCATTTACTGAATAGGTTCTCCTTTCCCCAGTGGTTATTATTGGAGGCTTTGTTGAAAATGAGCTGATTCAGATATGAGAAAGGTTTTGCTTCTGGAATCTATATCCTGTTCCATTGGTCTATATGCCTGTTCTTGTACCAATGCCAGATTGCTTTGATTATTGTAGCCTTACAGTAAAGTTTAAAGTCTGAAAATGTGATGCCTCCTGCTTTGTTTATTTTGCTAAGAGTTGTTTTGGCTATTCGTGCATGTTTATGTTTCCTTACAAATTTCTGCATTGTTGTTTCCAGATCTGAGAAGAATGATGTTGGTAATTTAATGAGTATTACATTAAATCTGTATATTGCCCTGGGTAGGATGGACACCTTAACAATGCTGATTCTTCCAATCCATGTGCATGGAATATTTAACTATTTGTTTG
Organism: Carlito syrichta; assembly: GCF_000164805.1. Classification (NCBI taxonomy): domain Eukaryota; kingdom Metazoa; phylum Chordata; class Mammalia; order Primates; family Tarsiidae; genus Carlito; species Carlito syrichta. The sequence continues at coordinate 291,228 of NW_007034727.1, forward strand.
TGTCATTTTTAACTTCATTGAGCAGTTTTGTAGTTTTCATTGCAAAGATCTTTCAATTCTCCAGTTAGAAAGATATCAAGGTATTTCTTTTATAATTTTTTCTGTGGCTATTGTGACTGGGATTGTACTTTTTATTTGGTCCTCTGCCTGTTAGTTGTTGGTATATAAGAATGTGATTGTCTTTTGCATGTTTATTTTGTACCCTGAGATGTTGCCAAAGTCTTTTATTAGTGCAAGAAGGTTCTTGACAGATTATTTTGGATTTTTGAGGTATAAGATCATATCGCCAGCAAAGAGGGAAGACTTGACTTCTTTTCCTGTTTGGATACCTCTGATTTCCTTCTCTTGTTTCCTTCTTTGATTGCTCTATCTAGGGTTTCCAACACTATGTTGAACAGGAGGGGTCAGAGTGGGCAACCTTGTCTTGTCCTGGTTTTCGGGGAAAATGGTTCCAATTTCTGTCCATTTAGCAATATGTTGGCTGTGGGTTTATCATAGATGACTCTTACTATTTTGAGGTATGTTCCCTCTATGCCTAGGTGTTTGAGGGGTTTTATCAAGAAGGGATGCTGGATTTTATCAAAAGCTTTTTCTGCATCTAATGTTATAATCAACTGATTTATACATCTATTGATATATTCTACTACATTTGTGGTCTTGGGAATATTGAAACAGCCCTTCATCCCAGGGATGAAGCCTACTTGGTCATGGTGTTTGAGATGTGTTGTTGGATCTAATTTGCTAGAATTTTGTTGAAAGTCTTTGGGTCTATTCATCAGGTATATTGACCTGTAGTTCTCTTTCTTTGTTGGATCTTTACCCAGTTTGTCTATAGTGTGATGCTCGCTTCATAAAATGATTTAGGAAGAGTTCCATCCTTCTCAATTACCTGAAATACTTTTAATAGGATTGATATTAGCTCCATCTGGTCCAGAGATTTTTTTTCTTTATAGGTAGTTTTCTTATCACAGAGTCAATTTCCTGGGTTGTTATTGGTCTATTTAGGATCGCAATTTATTCTTGATTCATACTTGGGAGGTTGTGTGATGTCAGAAACTTCTCCATTTCTTTAGGGTTTAGTTTTTTTCCATACTGGTGTGCATAGAAATCTCTGATGATCTTTTGTATTTCTTTGGAGCCAGGTTTGACTTGATCTTGTGCATTTCTGATTTTGTTTATTTGGGAGTTTTCTTTCTTTTTCTTGATCCTTCTGACTAGGAGCCTATCACTTTTGTTTGTCCTTTCAAAGAAACTGCTTTTTTTTTTTTCCTATGGTATTTTTGTTTTCTAAGTTCCATATTTGGGCTTTTACTTTGGTGATCTGGATTCTTCTGCTGAAGATAGGGTTTTGGTGGTCTTGTCTTTCTGGCTCACTTGGGTGATTTTTTAGTCTGTTAACTTGTTCTCTTTCTATTTTCTTGATGTGTATTTAGTGAGATATAAATTCCCCTCTTAGTACTGTTTTCACAGCATCCCAGATGTGTTAGTAAGATGCTTCTTTGTTGTCAGGAATCTTTTAATTTCTGCTTTGATTTCTGTGTTGACCCAGGAGTTGTTCAGCATCGTGCTGTTTATTGTCCATGTTTTTGTGGGTTTTGGGGGAATTTTGTTGGTGGTGATATTTACTTTTATTCCAATGTGATCGGAGATGGTGCATGGCAATATTTCAAGTTTTTAAAATTTATTTATGCTTGACTTGTGGTCAAGATTGTGGTTGATCTTGGAGTACATTCTTTGTGGTGATGAGTAGAATGTATATTCTGTGGTTGGGTGGTATGTTCTGTAGATGTCTATTAAGTTCATTTGGTCAAGCATCAAGTTGAGGCTCCAGATCTCCTTGTTGATTTTTTGTCTCCATGATCTATCTAGGATTGTTAATTGGGTATTTAGTTCCTCAGCTATGACAGTGTTAAAGTCAATATCTTTTTTTAGTTTTTTTAGTACTTGCTTTATGAAAGCTGTTTCATAAGTGTTGGGTGCATATATGTTTAACGTGGATATTTCTGGTTGATGGATCAAACATTTTATCATTATGTGATGTCATTTTGCATCTTTTTAAATTTTTGATAGCCTAAAGTTTGCTTTGTCTGATATTAAGACAATGAGTACTGCCATCTTTTGTGGCCCATTCACCTGAAAATTTGTTTCCATCCTCCAACTTTAAGTCTGTGAACATCCCTTGTTGTGAGATATGTTTCCTGGAGACAGTAAATTGTAGAGTTGTTTCTTTTTATCCAGTTTGCCATTTTATGTCTTTTCAGTGGTGTATTTAGTCCATGTACATTCAGGTGGGCTATTGAGATGTGAGAGTTTATCTCTATCATGTGGCTCTTACACAGTTATTTGTTGTTGTTGTTGTTGTCTATTTGTTTGTTGGCTTTCTTTTGATTTTTGCATTGGTATATCTATATATGTGTCTGCTGCTATTATAATTGATCTACCTCAGTGGGTAGTCTGACCTTTCTTTCTCACTGCTTTTAAAATTTTTTCTTTTATACCTCCTTTGTGTAAGCAAATTACTATGTGTCTAGGAGTTGGCCTTCTCATTTGATGCCTTGAAGGGGATCTCTGAATATCTTGTGTTTGAATGGTCATGTCACCGATGAGATGAGGGAAGTTTTCTTGGATAATATCACAATAATCCAGGGTGCTCTCTGTTTCTCTGTCTGCCTCAGGAATCCCAATCAGGCATATGTTTGGTTTTTTGATGAAATCACAAATTTATTGGAGGCGTTGTTCCATCTTTTAAAGCTTCCTTTCTATGTTTTTAACAGTTTAGGTTAGTCCCATATTTTGGTCCTCAGGTTCTGAGATTCTTTCTTCTGCTTGGATACTTTTGCTTTTCATACTTGCCAGTTTATTTATTTCATTTTGTATTTTTTATTGCCATACTCTCAGCAATCAACTCCTTCAGTCTTTCCTCCTGTCTCTCCTCATTTCTAGTCATTCTCTCTACTATATCTTTATTTCTGGGTTTGTGATTTGAGACCACTTGGTCTTGAGGCTCTTCATTGTTAGAGGTCTGAAGTTTGTATTCTCAGTTGCTGTACTTTCAGGAGTCTGGAGGATACCTGTGATCTTCCTTTGGTTTTTCTTCATTTGTGATGCTTCCCCCCCTTTCCACCCTTTTAAAATTCTGTTGCTCAGTAATAGAGAGGATAGTTTTCACTTCTATTTGGTCAATCTCATATTCTTTCTTATGTAGAGCCTCTGGATTCCTTCAGTTTTGAAGCTTGACTGAGGGTGGGGGGCTGTGCTCTCTTTTTGCAGTTTTGAGATTTAATTAAGGTGTGATAGGGGAGCAGTGATTCAGAAGCTATCTATAGGTTACGGTATCCACTGACTGGTGTGTGGACCCTCTGGAATTCACTTCCCACTACCTTACAATCTGTTCATGAGGTGGGGGAGTATGTGTGCTCCCAGAAACCAAAATGAGATAAGAACAAGGAAAAGAAAGGAAGAAGGAAGATGAAAGGGAGATGAAGAGAAAGGGAGAAGAAAGAAAACAGACAGGCACACAAATGAACAGATAAACAAACTGTTAAAGAAATCAACAAAACAAAAACAAACAAACAACAAAAATTGCAGATGCACTCTTCCTTAAATATATCCATATACAAAAAAAAGGAAGAAGAAAAAGAAATAAGGGTAGGTTAAAAAAAACAACAACAAAAAAAACTCTCACAGAAAGCTATGTGTGGATAGAATGGAGAAAAAATATTTTTCAAAAAATCTTCCTCTTATGGCTGCTTCTGGAACTTCAGAATCTTTTTCCTTTATTTTTTTATTTTTCATTTTTTTTAGCCAGTTCGTCCTCTGTGCTGCCACTTTTGGTGGTGGTAGGGAGTGGTCTCTGGGCTGTAGTCCCTCCCCTCTGCTTTTAGCACACAGGCCGATCAGGCTGCTCTGCACATGAGTCAGATGCCCCCAAGGACTGCTGGGGCAGGGGAGTGACTCCAGGCACTCCAACTCAGCAGCTGCTATGTCTCCCACTTTGACTGCATGATTACACATGTTGTTGCTTGATCCAGAGTTGGGGATGAGGCTTCTGTCTCTCCTGTATGGTGCACTTGGTGTATCCTTTCTGGGCAAACGATGGTGATTCCAGAGGAGTGTGGAGACCATTGAATACAGGCAGCCCAGAATCAGAGGAACTAGAGAAGACTCCCGCTGGACTTGGGAGAGAGAAAATGGCATCAAAATGTCATCATTCAGTGTTTTATCCTCCGGAGGGGCTCAGCTTCAGATCTCCTCCCTGCTTCTTCTCCACAATCCCTACTGTCAGTGCACAGCTGTTGCCATAGGTGGTGGTGGAAGCCAGGTACCAGGTGTCAAGAGGCTGTTGCTTTCTGCTGCCTTTTCTCAAGAGGCGCCCCAGGAATGGCTGATCCTTCTGTGCATGGTGGGTGTCAAATTAAGAGCTGCAGCAAACTGCGACTGTTGCTGCAGGAGGCTTGGGCACTTGATCCCATGTCTCCCCTCCGTTGGACATTTGCTTATCTACTTGCACATACTGATGGATTACTCTTTATGCACATTCACCCATGCAGAGACTCTCACACTGTGACCCATTTCATAGCTATCTTGCCCCATCCCTCAGTATCGTTTTATAGAATAGTTCAGTTCCTCCAGGGATATCTCCAGAAGAGGGATTGCCGGGTCATATGCAAGGTCAATTTTTAGATTGTTTAGGCTTCACCATATTGTTTTCTACAGATGTTGTATTAGCTTACACTCCCACCAACAGTGTAGAAATGTTCCCTTTTTCCCACATCCTCTCCAGCATCTGTTGCTTTTTAAGTTATTGCTGATGGTCATCCTGACTGGCATTAGGTGATATCTCAGTATGGTTTTAATTTGTATTTCTTTGATGACTAGTGAGGCTGAGCATTTTGGTGCTACTTTAATTATGGATTTGGTGAGTACTTCCATACAGTCAAATAGAACTACAGTCCAGGCTTTGAGCCTACAGCTCCATAGGTCTGCTGTGAAGAAAAAGGAGATTTAGGAAGGGAGAAAGTTTTGGTTTCTCACTATCAGAAATGACTTGTCTTTGACACTGGAAATGCTGAGTTACCAGTGGAGGGTAAATTAAGGGCTCCAGATGTAGCCTTCTTGCTGGTTTGCCACTGTGAATTCGCCTACATTCATTTGTTATTTAAGGCACTCCTACTATGAGAAGTCATGTTTATTTTTGTTCAGGATAACCAAAGGTGACACACACACACACACACACACACACACACACACACACACATACACACACACACACACACACACACACACACACATTCACTTCCTGGTCCAAGTCATTCATTTATTTAACAATCAATACAATTTTTTTATTGGGCTTCTAATATATTAATATATTCTGGGTCTTTTAATGGCCCAGACAATAAGGAAGATAAATATAATGCAGGCTCAAGATATTCATAATTTATCATGTAAAATAGACACATGAGCAAGCGATTATTAAAAAATTACGATCTGAAAAGTTTAATACAGGGTTTTCCTAAAAGTCTTGGAGCTGTCCTAAACTTTAATAACTTCAAAGTATAAATAAAACAAGCTTATAAAAATAATCTAAAAGCTTCATCTCATGTTCTTATAGATTTATTTAGTTTTGCACATTTTGTGTAATACATTTAAATTTTTTTTGCTTTAGTGACTTCTATTTTATTTTATTTTATTTTATTATTTTTATTTTTTTGAGTTGGAGTCTCACTCTGTCACCCAGACTGGAGTGCGGTGGCCGCT
>NW_007034727.1:297093-338693 GCF_000164805.1 Carlito syrichta
CCAAGTTGCCCAGGCGGGTCTCGAACCCGCGGGTTCAGGCAATTCACTCACCTCGGCCTCCCAAAGCGCGGGATTACAGGCTAAGCCACCCATCCCGGCCCTGACTCTTATTAAAAACAGCCCATTATGACCAAAAATGCTAGCAGTTTTATAAATATATACAAAATTGAAATAGTCCACCTTTCCAGTGATGTTTAACTCTGTAACACTTACACTTATAAGATAATGAAGCTTAACATTTTTTGAGACAAGCTACATTAAAGAATTACACAAGATATTTTAGAAATATAGAGGAATTGGCTACTTGGCATTGTAGTGTTAGAAGGCAGAGGAATTTTTATAATGAATCATAGAGAAGACAAGTGACTAGGAGAGATGGCATGAGAAAGAACAATCTTGTAAGTGTGACACCATCACTGTCTTCTCACATCCACTGTGGGCTCTTTTCTCTCCTTCCTCACTCCCTCCCTTCTCATTCATTGAAGACTCCTCCATTTAGTTCAGTTTTGCCTTCCATCACAGATTACGCCATCAGTTTCATTGTATTCAACACCTGTGTGGGTGATGTAAATCGAGATGCAAGACTCTATTGACATTTTTCTCCATTTATCCTTCAACTCACACATATTTTAGACATTTTTATCATTGGAAAATATATACTTTGTGAACCTTAATATCTCATTCTGATAATCATTTATTTTCCTCCCTGACTACTTGCCCCCAAAAATTCAAAAATACTTTTTAAAACCTTGTGACTTCAATAAAACTCTAATCAACTAACTTCGCATTTCTCTGTCCAAAACCCCTCACCACTATACAGAGAAGCATAGTAGAAAAGAAAAAAAACCCAGACAATTCAGAAGTACATTTGAGATACCTGAAGTCATCTGAGTACTTTGTAGTATAAAAAGGACCTAGCAAGTCTATGTACAGACAGACAAAAGTTATAACTCTCAATAAGTGTTTCATCTGTTTTTCTTTCAAAAGAAGCCCTTCTTAATTTTGAGGCAAAAAATAAAAAGCCATTTATAATGAAATTAAGGTGCTAAAAATAGAAATATCACAGTTGTTACAATTACACTAAGGTAATTTTAATATTAAGATATTGTCCATCAAACCAGACCCTTGTTTGTTAGGCTATCAGGTAACAAACAGGTATTTTGAGTGTTTGGATATTAGGATCATATTTTTATAGAAAGTCTATATATGCCAACATTGCATCATATTCTTATACTTTGTGATCCCATTCAACAACTTTTCAAACTAATATTGTCATATTTACTTTCCTAATAAAAAATGATTTCACACTGCTGGACGCGGTGGCTCACACCTGTAATCCTAGTATTTTGGGAGATGGAGGCGAAAGGATTACCTGAGCCCAAGAGTTGGAGACCAGCCTGGGCAACTTGGTGAGACATCGTCTCTACAATAGATTTTTAAAAAATAGCCAGGGCATGGTGGCATATGTCTGTAGTTCCAGCTACTTGGAAGGCTGAGGGGGAAGGATCATCTGAATCGAGCAGGTTGAGGCTGTAGTGGCTGTAGGCGTGCCACTGTACTCCAGCCTGGGTGACAGAGTGAGACTCTGACTTAAATAAAACAAAAAACAAACAAACAAAAAAAACCTCACATAATCTGGGTAACTTTGATCTAATTCTATTAATTCTATAATTTCAAATGATTTGGGGATTATTTAAAACTATAATTGCAACATTCTAAAGACCTATATGTAGAAAGCCATTCATAATTAAATTATCATCAAAACTATTGATTAACTGACATATTGGAACCTTTTCTATATTTCCTTCTCCCTACTGTTCATACTATCTATTGTGATAGTATTTTGCTGACATTTGTGTTTGTCTAAAGTGACACAATAACAAAATAGATTTGGGGTTTATCTGACGAAGAACAGGTAAGACTTCATCCTGATATTAAAAGCATGATAGTATTAAGCATGCAGTTATGGATACGTAGGGACTATCAGAATACAAGACAAGTTTTCAACATCAGTCCCTGGACAGCCGAAATTCTCATCTCAGTGACTCTATTCATGGATGTGGGATTTGAGTCTCATTTTCTCATCTAGGCTACTTTTTTTTAATGTCTGACAAGCTGAGAACTATTCATTTTTATCAACTTATAATTCTCCGTCTCACTACTATGTTAAAATATTTTTATTTTCTCAAATTTATATAGAATACATCTTGTCTTTTATGCTTGAAACATTTGTTGCTATAGCCACATACAGATACTGAAATAAGAATTTTTTTTTGTTTTTCCTGTATGTCCACCATATGTTTCAGACATGTTGAAAATTGTGTGTTAAAAAAAAAGTTGGTCAGTATTCCACTAATGCCTCGTATTTTGTGAGATTGAGTTATCATATATTTTTCTCTTACCAGAAGGTCAATGATGCAGTCTTCAATTATTGCAAGTGGTGTTGCACATGTATAATGTGAGAAGCACTTAAAATTAGAAGACTTTCTATATGCCAATGTTTCATATTTGCCGTTCTTACTTTTTTTATTTCTGTGCCCTACATACAAGACCACCTAAGAGGAAGTCCACCCATGGGCAACTCTTTTGGTAACAAAAATATTAAATGATAAATATTGGGAGAGTCTATATCTGGAGTTTTAAATTTTTTTCTGATTGGAGTCAAAAGAAGTAACCAGAAGAGTAGGCAACAAACAAGTCATAATCCATTCTGGTTCAGGTTAGAACAAAGAATTGGCTCTCAGGATAGTAAAATTTGATCATTTTAAAACCAAAAGAGCAAACAAAGTTAAAAACAGGACCCAATGAAGAAGAAAGAAAGCAGGAAGTCGAATAAATCCAGTCCAGTCAAATGTCACTTACTTGACTCACCCAAATTAAATTCTCATCAATTCTTTTGCTGTTTGTAGCCATAGAAATTTTAATTAATGACCTCTGATATCTACCTCTAGAGACTATATTGCTTATTGAATATTAGCCTTTTAAGTAGTCAGCACAAGTCATCATTTGCCTGACCTTTAAGAAACGACCTTTTATTCCAAGACCTCCTTCCAAATGAAAGGAAAAGGTTCTATTGATAAGATTAATAATCCTACCAAATTTCTTCTACAGGCTTAATCATTTTTCTCTTTCAGCACGAAAATATTTTGAATTAGTCAAAGTGTCTTTAAGATCATGTTACCTCTGATACAGCTGCAAGATTGTGACAGTACAGTATATTTTATTCACAGACTTCATTCTCTCAGAACTGACCTTGATTTGGAACTTACTTATGATACTTTCTGGCTATATGACCTTTTGCAAATAATTTAACCTAAGGGATCAATCATGAATTGTAAAATAGACATTTAACACCTGACCTTATGGAGCAAGTAGTAGGATTCAGTGAGATCATGTTTGTAAAGGATCTAACACAATGTTGGACACATAGAAAGCACTCAACAAGTGTGTTTAAGGTGTCATGGTGATCAAAAACTACCTGAGATAGCACTTCACAACAATTAGATTGACTTTACAAAAAACACACCCAAGGAAATGGGAGTTTAAACAGACACATCCATGTCAATGTTCATTAAAACATTATATCATATATAAACCAAAAGATGAAAACAATTCAAGTATCCATCAACAGATGAATGAGTAAACAAAATGTAGTAAACACATATTATAGAATACTATTGAGCCATAAAAAGAAACAAAGTTCTCATACATACTACAATATAGATGGAATTTGAAAGTGCTATGTGAAGTAAAGTAAACCTGATATGAAAGGTTAAGAATGATATAATACCACTGTAATAAAATATATAAAATGAGGAAAATTCAAAAAGACAGAAAGTAGATTAGAGGGTACCAAGGACTGAGAGTGTATTGCTTAATGGTTATAGAGTTTATGTTAGGGTAGATGAAAAAGTTTTAGAAATAAGATAGAGGCTGTGGTTGCACAATATGAAGGATGGAGGTAGTTAATGCCACTGAACTGTACACTTAAAAATTGTTAACATGGGAAATTTTGCGATATATGTGTGTGTGTGATATATATATATATATATATATATCAGAATTTATAAAAAACTGTGTATTTATTCTTACATGCTAAAGCTTCAGTCACCTTCAAGGTATTCTCTGTTTGATGCAATAAACCGATCAAGACACTTTTTCCACTGCTCAACACGATATTGAACTTGTTAATTTTGATGTCTTTAAAGCTACCTCTGTTTTTGTTTTTTTTTTTTTTCACCTCTTCCACATTGGCAAAACGTTTCCCTTTGAAGACTTTTTTATCTGGGGAAACAAACAAACAAAAAAAACATTGGGATGAGATTGGGTGCATAGGGATGGTGGAGCAGGTGACCACGCCCTTTTTGATCAGAAACTGCTGAACACTCAGTGTGGCGTGGGCAGTTGAATTCATAAATTACCCATCATGAAGTGGGCAAATGTATTGGAAGAATCTTCAAAAAAATTCACTGAAACTGAATGCAGCTTTTCACAGCAATGCTAGCTTGTACACTGATGTGGATGGGTGCCTAGAACACTTACCTAATGTGGAATCCTGTACTACAAGGGGCCCATCTTCCAAAAAATGATTCTAGTTATTTTTTGATCCTCCTGTGTGTGTGTGTGTGTGTGTGTGTGTGTGTTTAACGCAATAAAAAAATCATTGAATACTACATTCTAAATAAGTAAATTATACAGTATGTGATATCAGGAGTGATATACAGTATATTTAATAGCAATAATCCAGAAGACTAACCAATCAGAATGGATGCTGCTTATTTCACTGGACTAGTGAATGTGCCATGGATCAACCTAAATGTTAATCTCTAGTTTCCTCCAAGAAAATAATCCAAAGTAACTTAATTAAGTCTTATTGTACTGCCCTTTTTGAATGGGTACTTAAAAAATGCATTACAGTATGATCACACAGAAAATAATTCACATTTCATAAGTTTTGAACACAAATTCATAAGCTAAACCTGGCCAACCTCTAGTTTCAACATGGTCCACATATTAAAATGTGTTTACCAGTTTTAAATGATTATATTTTAAGTAATGATATAAGTGTCTCCATAATATGTTTGATTTTACCTTTTGACCTACAAACTCTAATATATTTATTACTTGGCCCTTTCAGGAAAAATCTGTCATGCTCTTTTTTAGACACTGGCTGCATTTTAAAAGAGGAAAATTTTTTAAAAAGACCATCCTTGAAAGCAATAATAACAAAGCTATTTTGGGCTACCAATCAAAGGCCATTACATATACTGAATATGAAGAATAAGTAGCAAAATATATAACAGCTTGGCACAGAACATCACACATAATAATGGGTTCAATAATATTATTTTTATTATCATCATATTTCTTATTTTAGGTGCATATCCATGGAGAAACATCTTTAGAGACAGAATGGCATCCTCAAAACACTTCATATGTGACCCTGTCTCTTCAGAATATGTATATAAATGGTCTCTCAATGAACTTGGATATGGAAATAAGTTATCAAATTGGTTTGAACACAGGGAAGAGGTATGCTACTTTAAAGTTAATTGATATTTTCAGGCTATCAATACATGAGAAACAAACAAAACCTTACAGCCTAGCTTCATCTGAGAGCAGAACCTGATGTTAGCTTTCTATGCAATTCCAAAGAACAGAAGAATGGGATAAAACTAGGATTGAGATTAGAAAGGACTTAGAAACATTTGAGGATATATCCAGCCACTTTCTAAGGCAGTTATTTGCTTATAGCTAATTGCTAGATCTCCTGAATTTGCTGAACCACCTACTAAATAGCTACTCAAAATTGCATTCTGGGAGGAGGTAGAAAGAAAGAAGAATCAATTTAAGTTAATTGTAGTCAAAGATTCCTGCAATAGGACAATAAGTACCGATCTTTTCCAGTTTTGTAGTGAGGTTTGCTTAAGGGTCAACTCAGAAACCTCTCCATGGAAGTCGAGGTTCATGGGGTCTGAAGTAGGGGGCAAAAACAATAGGAGATGCTTCTTTAGGTTGATTTGCTGACATGTAGTGTGGTGATTTCATGCAGTCTTTTTTTTAAATTATAAAGATGTGGGGTACAATTCAGGGTTAGAGATACAAACATTGATTATGCAGGTCCCTTTGTTGATGAGGTGTGCCCCTCCCTCCCCTAGCAGTTTCCCTCAAAGACCAATCTCATTCCCCTCCCCTGATGGTTTCCCACTACTGCCAATCCCTTTCTTATAGTATTATGATAATTGTTCAAGGTTTGCTTATGCGTGAGAACATATGGTACTGTCCTTTGTTTCTGTGATAGATCAATGAGTATGATCGCCTCTAAATCCATCCAGGTTGCTGCGAAATCCATTCTGCAAAAAAGATACCTGCACACATGTGTTTGTTGCAGCTCTATTCACAACAGCAAAAACATGGATCCAACCGTGTAGTCTTTTTTTTTTTTTTTTTGAGTTGGATTCTCACTCTGTCGCCCAGACTGGAGTGCAGTGGCTGCTCCCGGTCACTGCAGCCTCGACCTGCTGAGCTCTGGCGATCCTTCCACCTCAGCCTTCCGAGTAGCTGGAATTACAGGCATATGCTACCAAACCCGGCTGATTTTTTAAATTTATTGTAGAGATTGATGGGAGCCAACCACGGAGGCCCACTGAGTGTTAGGGATCAGGAAGGGCCGTTGACCCCGAGATCACTAGGATGTGTTAGGGAGCTATCGACCCCATTTCCTCCCCCTTTCTACTCAGCACTAACCAGATTAAGCTCTTGTGAGCTCAAAACATCAAAACTCTGAGACCGGGACGAACACAAGCTAACTTTAGAAGCTCATTGCTCCCATTCTTCGACAAACTGCAGTTTTGACTTTCACACAACTTATAATTCAAACTCACGTCACATCTAAGAGCCTTAGTATTGGTCACAGGCTTCTGGGTCATGATCTTAGGATTTATTGAAGGTGTAAATTGTAGAATATAGTTTTAGAAGACAGCCATTTTGTTGAAAGAATGCAGCTGGGTTACTTGCAGGTAGCCCACTGTGAACTTTGGACTGGGCCACATTCCAAACATTCTGGGATGGGCCACTTTCATTTGTAAAGTAAACACTTAAGCTTCTACAGAATTGTTTAACTTGGCATAAATCAATCAGCTTAGGATGAAAAAGATTTATAGAATATGTCAGTCACAGATTAGGTTATCCTTTGTTATGGGATTTTAAGATTATCATATGAAAAGGGTTTAAAGGCAATCATTGATTAAGTTTTCATGGATTAAGGTTTCTGGTGGGTGGGAGACACCCCTCCCACATCTGACTTTGTGTATAAAAGACCCGTTGTCATTCCCAATAACACACATCACTTCTGCACTAGACTGGAGTCCAGTCTCTTTCTTTCTCTCTTCTTCCCCCCAATCGCCGATGCCATCTTCACCTTTGGGGTACCCTGAACCCAGTTGGAGCTGGTCTTTGGCAAGAGATGAGGTTTCTAGAAATTGCCCAAGTGGGTCTCGAACCCGCGGGCTCAGGCAATCCACTCACCTCAGCCTCCCAAAGTGTGGGATTACAGGCTGAGCCACCAAGCCCGGCTCAACCATGTAGTCTTAACTGCATAACTTATCATGCAGAGTAGGTCATCATAGTAGCAACAGATTAAAATGAGACAAACGGGGATGGAAAGATTCAAACATACATGTAAGAAGTGACTCATATAACAAATTAAGCAAATACTTTGGATAATTAAAACTCTTTTCAAACCTTCCCATATTTTCAGAAAAACCAAAAATAAGTTAAATCTTAATATATCTAAATGAATAGTATATAAAATTGGTATGTACATATGCAAAAAAGTGACTGAAAACCTCAAATATATTTATTTGATCAGGTAAATTATTTTTAAAATATTTAAAATTTTTTTATTTTAAATATTTGGTGTACAATTCAGGGTATTTTTAATCCGTTTTTTAGTTTTAATGACTTCGTTTTTTAAAGTGTATAAGGTTATATTGAAGCAAACGGTGTATTTGAGGGCTTTAAATCTCCTATTTGGTTCTTCTTGCAAAAGCAGAAAAGTGTCTCCTCTTTCCACAAGTTGGAAAGAACAAATAGCAATTTTGGCTGTTTGTGTGATGAATGAACTGCATCTTCCCTGATTCCACAGTATCACTTTCTTCCATTTGTTTCTACAGTTTGTTTGATTGTCACTTCAATGTTCCCAACTCTATTTGGTAGCATCCTTTGTATTTGCTCTCAAGTGACTGCAGAAATGGAAAAAACTGGTATTTCCAATTCCAATAACCGCTGTTAAGTCCTAACCTCAGGTTCAGATTGCAAACCTGTCACAGGTTGATATTATTTCGGAAAATGGCATGTAACTTCTGCCTTTTTTCCCTTCTGTTTCCTTTCACATTACTGAGAGCTTGTTTGTATTTTCTTTTTGCTATAAGAGAATAGCTAATAAAAGAATTAATTAAAGCTGGCATAAATGGCATTTATCTTTTTGAGGATGACTGTAAGATGCTCTTAATCAAATGTTTGCTTCAAATAAGAAAAATGCCTAATAACTTTTCTGTGAGAAAATAATAATATGATAGATGGATTGAAGAGTTCTGAGAGATAATTGTGATATCTGCATTTTTGTGTGAAATTTCAGAAAGTTCTATCATTGTTTAGGGAAATAAAAACTTTTATGAAAGAATTGACTCTACTATGTTGAAAGTTATAGCAAAATGAGTATATAACTCTTATGGAAAAATTAAGCAGAACATATTGAGAAATTTATAAGCTTTATTTTTTCCATCATCCACCCATTCAGTAAGGTGAGTGCTGTTATTTTCTTTATCTAGATGAGTCCTCTCAACTAGAACATTTGGTTCTCACGTGGAAGAGTTTAGAAATATACCTGAAAGAAAATGAATAAACAGCACAGTCAGTTGCAAAACATGAGCGTCTTGAAACACTTCTATAAGAAGAATCCTTGTTCTCAAACCTGTACTGTGTGCTCTCATTCTTTAACAAGTGAACTCTGATATATTCATTTGCTAGGACTACTGCAGACTGGTTGTCTTAAACAAGAAAAATTTATTTTCTCGAAATTCTAGAGTCTGGAAGTCCAAGGTCAATGTGCCAGCAGGACTGGTTTCTTCTGAGGCATCTCTCCTTGCCTTGTAGGTGGTCCTTTTGCTGCCTTTTCGTGTGACAAAATGTACCTCTTATTTCCTTCTTTCCTTCCTTCCTTCCTTCCTTCCTTCCTTCCTTCCTTCCTTCCTTCCTTCCTTCCTTCTTCCTTCCTTCCTTCCTTCCCTCCTGAGAAAGGGATGGAGACAAGTGAAAAGAGAAAATAAGAGAAAATGGTGCTAAAATGCTGAAATCATAGTAGAGGAGATGAAAAACTGACAAAGGAGATTGGATGATGATGGAGGGAAGAAAAGTGATAGTGAAAGATTTAATCCTTGAGGAGTGTGAGGGTATCTATATTTCTCAGTCTAGAGCCCATATAGGTAGTTTACACCAGATAAGACAAAATAAATCCATATGTTGCAATAATAGTGAGGAGGCATGGGTGGGCTTAGTCTCTGATTGTTTCATGCGTTTGGAAGTTGAAATGTATGACAGTTGCAAGCAGAATGTTTTCTTACCTTGTTAAGTACAAAGTAGAGTTAATAGTTGTAACTGATGAATATCAAGGAAACTATAAAGATAGAGTTAAGCAAGGAAAACAGAACTAAAAGTGACGCTGAATTTTTGATTTCCTGAAGGCTTGTGTCCTGATTGTAGCTTGGAGTGGAGTTCTGCAGAATGACTTACAAGGCAGAGGAAATAGTAGTTCATTTTCTTCTTAGTCTGTGGAGATGGGTAACAATAGTGGGCAACTTGACTAGTAAATCAAGCAAGCCTATCACAGTTTTCATTGTTATTTGTTTCTTTTGTCTTTATTATCCTGTTTATTGATTATCCTGGTTATTATCCTGTTATGTTCCAAAATAAAAAAGTGAATACATAATCACTTCATTTTCCGACATTCTTGACATTGCTTTTGTGGAATCCCAGAGCACAAAGTTGATCACAAATAACTCATAATGTAGATATATTGAAGATAACATTTATGGCTAAGTAATTGATTTATTTTGCATGCCATCACTCATGCACTTTTGGTGCTTAATGGGTTATATTTTGTTGTTAAACCATTGTTCCTCAATTAATAGCTGCTTATTTACTATATTTGTCTATAAATTCTTAATTGCTCTTTCTAGAAAATAAAATCATCTTTTAAATTATAGCAGTAACATATTTGAACATAATGCTGTCCCCTAGAAAAACAGAACAATTCCATAAATTATCAACAAATTTTGTAAGACCATTGATTTGTTTGGATCAATATATTACCCTTTATGATGAGTACCTGAGAATATAAGGAATTTATTTTTATTAGAAGGTATGGGATGTGCTGGGCTCTGTGTCTCAGCCTGTAATCCCACACCTTTGGGAGGCTGAGGTGAATGGATTGTCTGAGCCTGAGGGTTCGAGACCTACCTGGGCAACTTGGCGAGACCTCATCTCTACAATAAATCAAAAAATCAGCTGGGTGTGGTAGCGCACGCCTGTAGTTCCAGCCACTTGGAAGGCTGAGGCGGAAGGATCACCAGAGCCCAGCAGGTCGAGGCTGCCATGGCCGGGAGCAGCCACTGCACTCCAGTCTGGGCGACAGAGTGAGACTCCAACTCAAAAAAAAAAAGAAGTTATGGTATGTTTGTGAAAGCAATATAGTCTTAGTAATTTATAGCTATAATATATAACAATTGTACAGTAGGAAATTCTGATGCAAAGTGTGTTGTGATATTGTACATAGTGTTAATTTTTCTGATTTAGACTAATAAAGTCTCCATTTCACACAAAGGAATAAACTAATAAGGTAAAAGAAACATGGAGATTTGTGTATGCATGTATCAACTACAGAATTATCAGTCTTTATATATATGGAAACTTTTTTCTGGTTTATTTCCCTTAACTTTAAGCACCTACTTTTTTTTGTTTTTGCTTTTGGAGTCTCACTCTGTCACCCAGGTTGGAGTGCAGTGAAATGCTCACAGCTACTACAGCCTTGACCTGCTGGGTTCAGGTAAACCTTCCAACTCAGCTTTCCAAGTAGCTAGAAATACAGGCATGCATCACCCTGCCTGGCTAATATTTTGATTTATTGTAAAGACAAGGTTTTGCCAAGTTGCCCAGGCTGGTCTTGAATACCTGAGCTCAGGCAATCCTTTCACCTCAGTCTCCCAAAGTGCTGGGATTATAGGAGTAAGCCACGGTGCCCAGCTAAGCTTCCACTTTGATTGAAGGATCACAATGACAGATTCCTAGAAATTAGCATAAGTTTAGAGCCAGGGTCTAGGAATCCCTAACTATCTGTGTATGTTCCATTCTACCATGATGGGCAAATGGCCATATGACCCACTGGGGAAATCTTGGAGGAATAATTAACACGTAAACTTTTATATATAGTGTTTTCTCAGAGGGTCTTCTGTTTAATTAAGGTGTTCTGGTCAATACAGAGGCTAAAGTCAGAAAACTGAAGCCATGATTCTCCTTTATGATGATTCAAGTCAGGTTTCTATAGACCAGACCTTGAGTTTTCTCTGTTATATAAATAATACTATTTTAGCAGGTGTATCAACAAACTCCTAGAACAGCCTCAGGCTTGGTGATTCACTAAAAGGAATTCACAGGGCTCAGTAAACTATTCATGGTTATAATTATTATAAAGAAAAAAATAAAGTTCAAAATCAGCAATGGGAAAACGTGTATGGGATGAAGTTCAGAAGAAACCAAGAGCAAGATACTATCTGTCTCCTCTCCATGGAGTCTCACAAGTTTGTACTTAGTTCTCTCGGCAACAATGTACAAGAGCACTATGAAGTGTTGTCAACTAGGGGAGCTCACCTGAGCTTAGGTCTTCTGGGTTTTCATTAGGGATCAGTCACACAGGTATGATGTACCCACATGACTGATTTCAGCTACTCAAACTTCACCTTCACTATCAGAGAAAACAGACATTCACCGTAAATCACATTCTTGGGATAAACTCATGTGGTCCAACTGATACAAGACCTAAGCCCTGAGTCATACAAAAACACTCTTGTCAGGTTCAGTATTGCAAGAACTCAGAGGTTAACCCCCCAGAAACATTCAAGTATTAATTCTGTAATAAGCCTTTATTTGGAATGTGCAGAGTTTGAGAAACGGAGGGCGCTGAGTTAACACATTCTTCCCAGTAGGTAACTTATCTATTTTATTTTTTAAGGACACTAATCAATTAGTCATTACAAAGAGACCTGTAGATCAAAACAGCCCCATTCTTGCTGCTTATTACAGTAATTAAATCCACCTGTCGGTGTTATAGCTGGAAATTAGTCCCTGTAACTCTACCATCCCGTTAACTCCAACGAGATCAGGTGGCAAATCTTGGGCTGGGAATAGTAGCTCATGCCTGTCATCACAGAACTTTGGAGGCTGAGATGGGATAATTGCTTGAGCTCAGGAGGTTGAGGCTGTGGTAAGTCATGATCATGCCACTGCACTCCAGCCTGGGTGAAAATGAGACCCTGACTAAAAAATAAAAGAAAGTAAAAGAAAAAGGAAAAAAAGAAAGAGGGGTGGGAGGGAGGGAAGGAAAGAAAGAAGAAAGAAAACTAACAACAAAGACAGCAAATATCAGTAAGCATATTCCCAACCTACAAAGGGCAATAACTAGAGTTGTCTTTGGGGATGTTGGTGCTTGCTCACTAGTGTTTTTATCCATGTCTTATTAAAGACAATGTCCACAGAGCTCTCTCTGGAGATATAGTGCATATTTGTGTGGGAGTTTGAGAGAGAGAGAGAGAGAGAGAGAGAGAGAGAGAGAGAGAGAGAGAGAGAGAGAGAGAGAGAGTTGTTTACAGCTCATACACAAACACTCTACTCCTTAATTTATTTTCCCAAATTTTCAGATTTAATCTTCTGTGTTAGGCTAGGAAACTGCTTCGATTTGAGCCTCATTAAAAGTAGACCACTATTATGTCCAATTTTCCATCAACCAAAGCAATTGTTGGAGTCATCTGCTGCTGCATATGATAATATAATAATTTCGCCATCTCTGGTAAACCTAGCCACACTAGTAAATTTATAAAACTCTGTTAATATATCGTCTTTTCTTGATTGACTTTCTTGGGATTTATTCCCACATATATTATTGAAATTGGTCAGTAACATCTGCAATGTTTTGGAGTATAAGCTATTTCATCCCAGGTGAGACTTGTGCAGGGACCTCTGGAGCATGTTGAGATCTGTTTGTAGTTATAGGACTAGAAGCCATAAAGAGTTATTGGAATGGGTCTTGAAAGTAATCAACTTTTTTAACCAATTGATTTGTCTGATGCTATCACATGGTCATTAAATCAGAATGGCTTCAAATATGAGGGGACAGGTTTGTATACTGCAATGCTATCTCAAGAGACTTGTAGATTCGAAGCTGTCAACTTTTGAGTACATAGAGATGTCTTTATTCTAAGTGTGTGAATCTCACTCGTAGTTAAAATGTTCCCTTACTTTTACACAAGAAGTGAGGCAAAAGAGTGAATTCAACTTCCGTTATAATTCTGCAACCAGTGAAACTACCTTTGGGTATGATTTTATTTAGATTCAGCCTGTATCTTTTTTTGTGGCTGTTTCTTAAACCACTTCTGGTGCTCAGTTTATATCAGCCCAGGTAGTAAGCATTGTTTATGCCTTATCCCTATTCCCTTGGAACTTATGGTTGTAGCACATGGTAAGTCCAACCCAACTGCCAATTGCTTGAGGTCCCTCTCTAGAGACCGGAAATCTCTCCACCTACCAGCATAGTTGTTTAGAAAGACAGGACAATGAATGCTTCCTAGCAATAGTCACCAACCAATAACTGGCTGGAATTGGTATATAAATATCTCAGCTTTCTTGTCTCTTAGCTGAGATCAGTGCAGGGTAATGTGTTCTATACTGATTCCCAGAGTTCTTCAGGCAGATTTAGCTCCCGCAGTAGCAACTGCCTTGATAAATCACCATTTATTGGTTGTTTCCCTTTCTTATCTTATTTTCACACTACCCTTTTAGGGTTTTCTGAAATCACCTCCAGAGGCCTCTATTGGCATAAACCAATAGGGGAAAAAAGGGCAAACATGAATGTAGTTTGAATAATTTTCCCTCTCTTAACCAAGAATATGATTTCATTTAATTTATACAACTAAAATGACAATAATCTTTGAAGCCATGTCTCTTAGTTGTTTTGCTTTTTCATGTTGGTGGAATTAGACAGCAATCTTGGATGACAAGATTGGGCCATCGGTATATAGGTTGTGTTTTAATTTTTTACAGAAGTAAAACAAGAATCAAGTAAAACAAGATTCAAGTAAAACAAGATTCGAAAAAGAATGTGTCCTCAGAGAACTTTGATAATATGGGAAGTCTTTGAGAAGTATAAGATAAATATTAGAGAAGAAACAAAGATGGTGAAAAGATCTTAAATAGCATTTCTACGTGATTTACATTAAACACCTTGCCTTTCTAAGCCATTACCTTATTTGCTAAAACATAGAATGCTAAACTATATACTGGAATTTTAATTCAAGTTATTTACATTTATCTTTTCTATCTACGTAAAATTGGTTCAAGGAAGATGATTTTTTATGTATTTAAGTACTTATAATAACTTTACCTAATCAAATGAAAAATTTTCCTAAGAAGAATTCTCTTTGACCTTGTTGAATTATAGAATTGTCATATCGGCATAACTTCCCATACAAGTATAAACATACAGACATAGTACACATGTAAACTGAATAAAAATTGCATATATGGCTGTTTCTCAGTTGCTCAGCACAATTGATTTCCTACTATAATTTTGAAATCAAGGTATCTGTAAACACTCTGGATCTTCTGAATCAGATCACCACAGGTGCAGTAGTTTGGCAACTGCAAATTTTAGAGGACAGTCTGCCTAGTCTACTTTTCCTTATGGCACCACTGCAAGTTCAGAAGCTTCCCGAAATCCTCCAAGGTTTTGATAAATTACTAGAAAAACTCATGAAATTCAACTCAAGTTGTTATACTCTCACATAGGGTTATTTACAGGGAAAAGATAAAGATTAAAATCAGCCAAGGGAAGAGAAGAATATCACCTAGAAGTGATCTGAGCATAGTGTTTCTGATATCCTCTCTCCATGGAGTTACAGACAGTGCTGATTCTTGCCAACAATGATGTGTGAGCATACACAAATAATATTGTCAGTCAGGGAAGTTAACCTGAAACTTGGCGTCACGAGTCTTTACTGGGGCTCCATCATCTAGGCATGGCTGACTGCCACTTGGCTGATCTCAGTTTTCAGCCACTCAGGAAGTCAAGCTATCACCTTGTGACCCAAAGTCTTCACAACATAAACCACATTTATGGTATAGCTTTTAGCCCCATCCTAAATCACAATATTATTACCAGATTGGATCAAAAGTCACAAACACAGAAAGACCCCTATCAAGTACATTCCAAGGGCATAGACATTACTCCCAAAAAGTCAATGGCAACGTTCAAACCTCTCTTTGGTCAAAGTTACATTCTTAACTCCACATAGGAGCTTGGGATTCAACAGTAAACTTTTCCAAGTGATTTTATCTAGCTTGCTTAGTGCTGGTTTATAAACCAGCATTTTGAAACCACTGCTTTAAATAAGACATCTTCCCTGCTCCACCACTGTCTATCTTCAGAATAATTTGCTGAAGAAAATAATATTTGATTGCATAAAATTAAATTTGAAAACTATCCCTATCAGTCCTCATGAATTCTTAATTGCAAACATGTAAATTAATGCTATGTTGATACTCAAAAAAATTCAGAAAAAAGGAGAAAATGGGGGAAATGTACAACAAGTGCCTTCAAAAAGAAATATTGTAAACTAAGTCATCTGGCACATTGTCTTATATACAGTAGTTATTTAAAAATGTGTATGTCACATTGGTTTTCTTTATTTTAAATTTTATTTATTTTAGAAATGTGGGGTACAACTCAGGGTTGGGTATACAAATGTTGATTATACAGGTACCCTTGTTGATGAGGTGGGTCCCCCCCTTCCCTGGCAGTTTCCCACAACTTTCAACCCCTTTCTTACAGTATTACAATAATTGTTCAAGGTCTGCTTGTGAATGAGAACATGAGGTACTTAGTTCTTTGTTTCTGTGAAAGATCGCTCAGTATTACAGACTAAGTCCATCCAAGTTGCTGCCAAGTTCATAATTGTGTTCTTCTTTATGACTGAGTACTATTCTGTTGTGTATATGTACCACGTTTTTTAAAATCTAGTTCTCTTTCAATGGACAGCACGGTTGGTTCCACGTTTTTGCTGTTGTGAATAACACTGCAATAAACATGCATGCGTGTGCAGATATCATTTTCATAAAGTGATTTGAGTTCCTCCGGGTATACTCTCAGTAGGGGGATTGTGGAGTCATGTGGAAGGTTGATTTTTAGATCTTTTAGAAATCACCACACTGTTTTCCACAGAGGCTGGACTAGTTTACACTCCCGCCAACAGTGTAAAAGTGTTCCCTTTTCACTGTATCCTCTCCAGCATCTGTTATTTTATTGAGTTATTGATGATGGTCATTCTGACTTGAGTTATGTGATAGCTCAGTGTGGTTTTAATTTGCATTTCTTTGATGACTAGCGAGGCTGAGCATTTTTTCTGTTGGCTGCTCATATGTCTTCTTTTGAGAAGTATCTATTCTTATCTTTGCCCACTTTGTAATGGTGTTGTTTTTTGTTTGTTTGTTTGTTTTTTCTTTTTGGCACGTTTGAGTTCCTTGTAGATCCTAGATGTTAGGCCTTTTTCAGACAGAGTTGGCAAATAATTTTTCCCAGTCTGTGGGTTATCTCCCTGCTCTCTTGATGGTTTCTTTGGCTTTGCAGAAGCATGTCATTTTGATGTGGTACCATTTGTCTATCTTATCTCTTATAGCATGGGCACTTGGGATTTTGATCAGGAATTGGTTTCCAGTTCCAATTTCCATAAGGGTGTCTCCTGCATTTTCTAAGGTTCTTATAGTTTGAGGTTTTATGTTTAGGTCTTTGTCCATTTAGAGTTGATTTTTGTGTCTGGGGTTAGGTAGGGTTCTTGTTTTAATCTTCTGCACGTGGTCAGCCAGTTTTCCCAGCACCATTTACTGAATAGGTTCTCCTCTCCCCAGTGGTTGATGGTGGAGACATTGTCAGAGAGGAGTTGGTTGAGAAATTGAGCTTTTGCTTCCAGAATCTGTATTCTTTTCCATTGGCTAATAAAGAGGGTTTTTAAAAAATAAATTATGGTTTTATTTTAAAGGAAAAGCCATCTTAGAACTGGTAATCTTAGAAATTGCCTTGTGCAATGATGAAGTGATTAAGACCTGGATAAGTTGAAGTGACTTTCCTAAAATTACATTTTGAATTGGGATTGCGCTTACAGAACCCTGACTATACTGGCTTAACTTAAGCAAAGTTGGTGTTTCCTCACATATCAAGAATTCCAGATGCAGAGCCCATGAGAAAGAACCCAGAGCCTTTCTTTCTTTTCCATTACCCCTAGCCTATGGCTTTTTCACTCATGTTCTTGTGACGACCTCTTCTAATGCCTCGTATCCACATTCTAGTCAATGTACAGTGGGTGGAAAGAAAATACAAAAAGCTGCTATATAATCTTACTCACAATAAGTTGGACAAAACTATATGCTATTATCCCTAGACAAGGGAGTATGGGGAAGTATTATAACTGGGAACATAATAAATAGCAGAACTTCAAAAACTGGGTTTCTCCTGGTATGAGCGAAAGAGAGAGTGGATATTAAAGATATTAGTGTTTGCTGCACTTTTCTGATAAATATTTATTAAGCATTTCTTTGTCCTAGGCTCAGGCTATAAAGGCTTTAAACAAACTAACATAGTCCCTAGTCCTTATTCTCAAGGAGCTTTATGGTGAGAGGAATACACACACACACACACACACACACACACACACACACGCACGTGCATGCGTGCACACACACATACATAGTAAGCTAGTAAATATACAAACTCATATGATTGAAATTTTTGATAAATGTTATATAAGAAGAAAAATTCTATTAAAAAAAATATTTGAACCTTGAAGAAGATGTGACCAACTTTGAGTTTTGTGACCATAAAAGGTATTTTAAAAGGAATGATATTTGATCTGAGACTTGAAGGAGATGTGAGTTTTCTAGAGAGTAAAGAGAGGCACGGGAGGTGGGAACAGAATGTGTGAAGGCACTGAGCTCTAGGGGACAGACATGTTTAGAAGCATGAACATAGGACAATGTGGCTGGAGTATGATGAATACTTTTAAAATACCTACGTTCTGAGATACCAAGGGCCATGGAGAAAAATGATAAAGCAGAAATACAGAGTACAAACTTCAGTTTCAAAAGTCAAGGCCCTAAGTTACCTGTACACTTAGAAAAATCTTGAGAAGAAGCCAGGCTCAGTGGCTCAGCCTGTAATCCCGCGCTTTGGGAGGCTGAGGTGGGTGGATTGCCTGAGTCTGCGGGTTCGAGACCCACCTGGACAACTTGGAGAGACCTCATCTCTACAATAAAATAAAATAAAATAAATCAGCTGGGTGTGGTAGCGCATGCCTGTAATTCCAGCTACTCGGAAGGCTAAGGCAGAAGGATTGTCGGAGCCCAGCAGGTCGAGGCTGCAGTGGCCGGGAGCGGCCACTGCACTCCAGTCTGGGTGACAGAGTGAGACTCCAACTAAAAAAAAAAAACCTTGAGAGGTAAAAATAATCATCTCACACAGGACAGAAGAAGGTTTTCCTCATATTAAGAGAGAAATAAAACAGAAATAAGAGATAAACAGAGGGAATTATCAAAGTCTCAAGATGGCAAGGATATGTCCATAGAGATCCCATGGAGAGGACCTCCCAGTGCTAGCTTTGGAGAATACCTGTGATTCCCAGTTCATTCATGGTGAACACAGTGATTCCAATACTGAGCTATAGAAGAAGTAAACCAGAACTTGTGACCTATCCAAGCCCCATCTGAGCAGCAGACATAGACTATGTTCACAATCTTGATCCTTGTAATTCAGCAGGGCTTTTTCATTTTCTATGGCAAATAACACTTCTAGATTACCCAGAAGCAATGGCCCTTTATGCTGCTTGGCTTTGCTCTAAAAAGGCACTGGTCTCTGTACTGAGAACCCAGAAACTAAAACATAGTCTCTTTTCTTCTTCAAGGTTCAGTGAGTGAGAGGAACCATAAACCAGTTTATAAAAAAAAAAACGAAAGAAAAATAGTCATACATGTTATAACTGGTACATAATTTATTTAAAGCCTATGCTTATTCATTCAACACATGATTATGTAGTGTTTGCTGTGAGATAGGCACCGAACCAGTCATCCAGGAAGTGTGCAAGGTTCATGGTGTAACATTAAATGTCTTCACTTGTATCTTATTTTTCGTCAACTCTGCTGACAATTGCCAAGATCTCTATTCCTAACTTTTCTTTTCCCAGCTTTTCTTGTTTCGACACTCAGACTTTTGATCCGGTTCCTATATATTAGCCCTTAACACCGCTGCAAGTTTTACCTCTTCTCTTCTGGTATGGCCTGTGATTCCTGCCTTTTAATTCTGCTGTGTTTGTCTGCAGGGCATGACAGGGATTGTCGGTTTGGGGGACATCGTGTAACACTACAGCTGATGTTTGTACCATTCTGAGCAGTCTCAGGCAGAGAATTTTAGCATAATGATCTCTTTAGTTACTTGTTATTCTTGTCACCACTTTATCAGCATCTGTCAGGCAGGAACACATGCTGTCTGTGTTTTGTATGACATGACTGTCCTGGGTATCTAACGATGATGCCGCAATCCCCACTGGCAAGCACTTAACATTGATCATAATGCTGGTGCAGAGACCTGCTCATCAACCTTTCATGAATTACAAACGTTTCAAGATGGACTCATATTTTATTTTTAATATGTTTTCGAAATGCCTTGAGATCCCTCAGCATGATAAAATCCTATGAGAGTTAAAGTTACTTTTGTTGCAATTCTGAGCAATCAAATGCGTTGAGTCACCCTTGAGTGACTATGATAACCATGGCATTTCTAAAGAAAATTCTGAAGCTCTTTAGAATGGTGACTTAGAGGATATTCACATCACCAATTATATATGTATATATATTACATACACACACACATATATTTTAAGAGTAGACTTTTCAAGATAAAATCTCCTGAAATAAGACATATTTTAAAATCTGTTTATTACTAATTGATAACTAATTTTACCCACACATTTGAAGCACAAAAATATTTGATAGAGTTTAGTTCTTTGCATTTCAGTTATTCACAAAATAGGATTTGTAATTTTAGTTGTGTTTGGCTTGAGGCAAATCTAAAGATTAACCAGATGGTTTATTTAATTAGTCCTATGGGTTTTATTTTTCAGAAGATGCACTAATATAAAATTAGGCAAAGCACAGAAAGTGAAGGAGGCACCAAGGAGTAGAGGAAAGTGTACTCGTCGTGCACAGGAAATTCAGCTCTCAGTCTTATTCCTAGCACTTATGTTTGTCTGATGTCTTATTATTTTTAATGAAGATAAATAATAATTCCATCTCCCTGCTTTCATTGTGATTTGATTTCTGAGAATCAGCACACACGTTTGTGAGAATATGCATAATAAAATATTATGCACCTGAAAGAAATTATTGTTATTGATGAGGTGAAAAAATAGTTGAACCCACTTGAATGGGCATATAAGCCAACTCAAGCACATATCTAGGTTTTATTTATTTTTTAATCAACCAAAAATAAGTTGAGAAAAATGATTATTTATCCACACAAGTATCTATTGGAGGTCATGTGCTATACTCTTATGTCTGCTCTACAACAATACACCAACTTACTCCCTCAGTTCTTGCAAACAGAACCCAAACTAGTTTAGGTGGCCAGGTTCTTGGCCTCAAGAGATATATCAGAATGGGTTCAAGCTGATCACAGTGATCTAATTCAGCAGTGGTGGTGATTGGGCAAGGACTAAACTGGTGACTCAACCCTGGAAGTCGGTGGGGGCGAGAGAGAAAGGTGGAAGGAGGATGGGTGGGAGAGAGAGAAAGAGACTGACTGACTGACTCTTGGTTCCTTGATTGCATCAATAAACCAACAAATCAATCCTTTAACTTCTACTCACTGAATAGCTTGTTAAGTAACAAAACATGATCTTGAAGTGTACACCAGCGTTAGCTATATTTTCTGTTCCTTGTGCTAAAAGCATCTAACGTCAGTGGTGTTCTGATACTACATGTTCTGGCTTGCTTGGGTGCATAAATACTCAATGGCCACCTGTGAGACCCTGCAGAGTTCTCTTTTCTCTCTGGCATAGTGATTAGCAACCTTTGAGATCATTTTGGCTCTGATAGCTTGGATCATTGAGAGACTCTGATTAGTCTGACATTATCATCTAGTATGAACAGGATGTAAGTCTTTGTTGCCACAAGCCACGTATATCTTGGACTTTATTACAGTATAATCAATCTAGCACAACTTAATATATTATCAGTGTTGTGGATTGATATTTCTCCCCTAAATGTTGAAATTCTAACTGCTAGTCCCTCAGAATATGACCTTATTTGGAAATAGGGTAATTGAAGATTACTTGGTTATAATTCGAGTAGATGTATTTTTACTGAAGTAGCATGGACCCCAATGTGATATGACCAGAAACTAGTGCATCCTTTTTGGAAGACAGTGTGGTGATTTCTGAAAGAACAGAAATTGACCTTCCATATGACCCAGCAATCCCCCTATTGGGAATATAACTGGAGGAACTCAAGTCGTTCTACCAAAAAGACACCTGCATACATATGTTTGTTGCAGCTCTGTTCACATTAGCAAAAACATGGAACCAACCATGCTGCCCATCAAAGCTGGACTGGATTTTTAAAAAGTGGTACATATACACAATGGAATATTATGCAGCCACAAATAAGGATAAACATATGGACTTCGAAGCAACTTGGATGGATTTAGAGTTGATCATACTCAGTGATCTATCACAGAAACAAAGAACAGAGTACCATATGTTCTCACTCATAAGCAGACCTTGAGCAATTATCATAATACTATAAGAAAGGGATTGGTACTAGTGGGAAATTGCTGGGGGGGGGTTGGGATTGGCAGTTGAGGGGAAACTGCCAGGGGAGGGAGGACTATACCTCATCTACAAGGGTACCTGCATAACGAACATTTGTATGCCTAATGCTGAATTGTACCCCACATCTTTAAAATAAAGAAAAAGAATAATAAAACTGCTGTGAACATTAAAAAAAAAAAGAAAAGGCAAATTTGAGATAGGCAGAGAAAATGCCTTGTGATGACAGGCAGATTGAACTGTTGCAAATGCAATCCAAGAAACACCAAATATGACAACCATTAAAAAAAAAAAGGGAAAAATTCAAGAAAAGATTCTAAGATTCTTCTTAACAAGTTTTAGAGAGCACATGACCCTGCTGACATTTAATTTTAGTCTTTCTGTCTCCAGAAATGCAAAACAATACTTTTCTGTTGTTTTAGGCAACCTGGTTTGTGGTACATAGTTATGGCAGCCTTAGAAACCAATGCAATCAGATAAAGCAGTGCTCTTTTTATTGTTGTTGTTGTAGTTATTGTGTGATTTTGTTTTCACTCTTTGTAATCATGACATTAATGTCTTGTAGAAAAGCCATAATGGCCATGGCCTTTCACACCTGGCAATTCTTTCAATAGGACTTTAAGAAATGTACTCACATATATAATACTTAAAGGAAGCCAGTTTTTACATGGAGAGCAGTGACTGTTTGGGAGTTCACATAGTAGTTTTACATGATCTGGATGACCCAATGTACTATATATCTCTATCTATATCTTCCGCACATATATGTCTGAATGTGTATGTATACTTATCCACATATAGTTATACAAAACTACATTCAAATATATAGTTCAGTAGTCTTTTTTTACAGTCATTCATGTGAAAAAGTAATCAAAGAAGTAGTTCAAGATCAGAAATCTTCTAATAGTCTGGGCTATGTTTACACAGAAGGCACAGGGTCCAGTTATATTTAGCAACACACCCCAGAAATACCTACCCGTAGACAGCAGTGTCGTCCTAGATGCAGGTTTGCCTAGGACAGATTCTTTACCCCTTTGAATATTGCTGTTAACACCCAGTGCCTTTGTCTCTATGAACACTGAATTCACTTCTGACATTCAATGTCATATGGAACTCATTCTGGATTATGCTGACCCAATCACACTCTTCTCTAATTCCCTTTAAATCTCCACTCCATGCTTATTTCTGATTGTTCCCTTTCTTGGGTCTACTTGAAAATAAAAGTAACTCACCGATTTTTCCATTACTCTGAAATTCTCTGAAAATCATGATCTATCCCTTAGTTTTTCCACCAGGGAAAGGGAATTCTGAAATCAAGAAAACAATGTAAGAGCTTCTGTGTTGCATAAAGAATAAAGTTATTTTTCTTTCTAATCATTAGAGCTACATTCTGAAAGGGAGATTCCATAATCATTTATGAAAAATTAGCTTTTCTGTCAGCAAAACCATAATAAGAAAAAGTAACAAACAGGCAATAACTAGACAATTTCCAGAAATCTATGATCATATAACAAAGACTTGGATAACATATTCTATAGCTATTCTTTTAGAGTATTGGGATGCAAGTCAACCCCTAATTATCAATAATTGGTTCTCTTTATATATTGGTGAAAAGAATCTGAACTTCAAATCTAAAATCAATTTTTAAATTTTCTACAAATAAATATGGTATAATAATCAGGTGTTAACCACACAAGGCTCTGTAACTTCTGCAGGCATGGCATCTTTCTTTGTTGCAGGGGGCTAGCCCCTGCAAGTTTTGGGGAGATTTAGGAGGTCCCTTGGAAGGTGTGGCAGCTTCGGCAGTTATTCTGGAGAAACAAAGAAAAAAAAAGGGGGGGAGAATGAAAGAGACTGGACTCTGTCTAGCACAGAAGCCAATTCTGTAGTAGGGATAGATATTAAAAGAAAGAAAGATGGAGGGATAGATATAAAGAGGAAGAGAGAGAAAGAAAGAAAGTGGACAACTGTTCAGTGAATTGAGCAGAAATTGTTTTATTGAAAGTTACAGCAGGTATTTATCCCCAAATTTTACACAGACAGTCTCACAAGTCTTTCACGTGAACACAAAACCAGGTGCAGGAGGGGCATCCCCCACCCACAAGATGTTTTCTCACGTATGAGGAAGAACAAACCCCAAGATTGTCTTATTGTTCCCTTTGCTAGTTAATACTCTTCAAAAGCAGTGCAACAATCCCTACGAGCCTAATTGTGTTCTGATAATCAATAACTTCTAAAGCTCACACAATACCCATGTTGACTAACTTAAACGTTATTACCTTTCTATTCTATGCTAATACTACTTACACAATGCTATGGAAGCTCTTAATTATAGCTTAAACCAATTACTAAAGAATGTGGCCCAGTCCAAAGATCACGCTGGGCTCTATAGGATGTGGCCCAGTCCAAGGTTCACAGTGGGCCACTTTTTGGAACAATAGACTACAATCTCTTAACAAAATGGCTATTCTAAAGTCCTATATATCTGTCCTAATTTCTATGAAAGTTTCTAATTCCTGATCCTAATATATAAAGCTGATCATCAGCAACAAAGCTTCTAAAAATAAAACCCAAATATAAACTGTAAATGTACTAAAGCCAAAACCACAATAGTAGAAAATGGAGACAATGAAATTTCTAAAGTTAACTGTATTCTTATTAAACCTCAAAATATCATGATTGATCATGCTTGAACTAACATGATTCCCTGACGTTACAAAACTTTCTATGAATAAAATAAATTCAATTTCTATAATAGATAGAAAAACCCTACACTAACTGTAGCTAAAGCCAGCCTAAAAGAATGCAGCCCAGCCCAAAGTATGCGCTGGACCCTCAGGAATGTGGCCCAGCCCAAGGTTTGTGCTGGGATATTTCTGATAACTCTTGATAATCATGTATACCATTGAAAAGCTGAAAACAGCTCTCCATAAGTATATACTAATTCTACAAATATACTTTAAAATCTTATAAAGAGGCTTGTACCATGTAAAAGGCTCCCAAATGTGACCTGAGTTTGAATTATATCTAATACCTAAGCTGAAACCGCAGTTTATGGGAAACAGGAACAATGGATTTCTAGAGTGAGCCATGCCTGACACAGTCACAGAGCCTTCAGCTTAGATCAGCAGAGTTCCTTTAGGTTACTTGTGCTGCATGGTAAAAGAGGAGGAAAATGGGGTCAATGGCTCCCGAACACATCCTAGCGGTCTCGGGGTCCACGGCCCTCCCTGATCCCTAATTCTCAGTGGGCCTCTGTGGCTGGCTCCCAACACTTGGTTGCCAATATTTAGAAAGGGGAGCATCCTTCTCACCTCTCAACTTAGAGTGATTCATTGGTGGATGTGGCCATTCTCTGCCTTCCCAGGACTGAGATGACTCAGCCCTTATTTTATGTTCAGATGAATAAGAGTGATATCCAGTGCATTTTTCCTAAATTTATACTCTGATAAAAGTAGACTTCCTCTTTTTTGACTAAACTCATTACAAAATAGAGAATGCACATAATTTATCAGGACAGAAATCAAGATGTTAAGAGCTTGGCAGAATATTCCATGCTTCTACTTCCTTTATGTATTTTAATTTAGATAAATTACTTTAGTGGCATTTTATTGAAAAAAACAAACAAACAACAAAACCCTATTTTCTAGATGAAGAAAAGGACTCAGGTTTCCTTTGACCTAAATAGAAGATTTCCTAGCGGTGTTCTGGCACAGGACTGACTGGCTTAAGAGACTGAAAATGTTTAATCCAGAGAAGAAATTGTTTAGCTTTTGCATAGTGTTTTACAGGTTATGTATAAGAAATATTCATTTTTTTTTCTAAAAAAGCATCACAAAGCAGGATGAGTAAAGGAGAACCACAGTTACAAAAATAATGTGATTTCTGCTTAATATAATGCATTTCTTTTGAAATAGTGTTATGTCCTTATTCTGTCACATGTTCAGATCAAGGATAAAAGACCATTCTTCAGGTAATATGAAGATGTTATTTTTGCACTGGATGTGATTTGGGTCCAGAAAGCTACTAAAAGGCCACTGAACTTTAAAATGCTATCATTCACCAAAAAAGACGTGATCAAATTCTTTAAGTTGGTAAAGTATTTACTGTAAGTGAAAAGGATTCCACCAATTAAAGGAACTGGAAGAGAATGAGTGTGGTCCCATGGAAAGAGCATGGTCTTTGGGATCAGACCCACTTGGCTCTGGGCAAGTTTCTAGGGGTTTCAGAACAAAAGTATCAATGCCAATAAAATTAATAACACCCACCTTGTAAATTTCGATAAATAAAAAATATTGGAGCTATACATTCCAAACTAATTAAATAGCAATAACATGAAATAAATCATCTTGTCAAACAAGTAAATGTTATGCTTTGACAAAAAAAAATGGGCAATAGCTTCATGACCCTAATGATTAGGTAAGATTACTCTTAATGGCACAGTGACATTCATAACTCTTTTGTCCCTTTTAGGCATAGATGCACTCTTGAAGCGGAGGAAACCTCCTCTGTTTTGTTTGTTTGTTTCTTACCTTATTTCTGCTATTGTCCTTTTTATTCTCTTGTAACAACCAATGATCTAGAATCCATGTCAGAATAAAGCCAGAGTGTAAAAATTAATAAGTGACATCTTTTGCAACTTCTTCTTCATAGTGGCTTGTAGATGCATACTGATAAATTTACACCAAACTTTCTCAGGTCAACACCTTCATCTTAATTTTGCATCATTGTAGCCAGAGGTGCGTGGATCAAAGAAGCGATGTTGTTTTGGTTAGTACTTTGGCATGTCTACCAGGGAACAGAAACTCTGCCCCTTTATCTTTTTTTTTTTCCTTCAATTTTCTTGTTTAAAACCTCATTCCTATCTGTACAACTCTTTGCAACATATTTTCTTTCTTATTTCTTTAGAAGTTTTTGCTTTGACTTAGTATGAAACAGTTTCCATCCAGAATAGGCAATATTTTTACCCCTAAACTTGGCATTCTAAATGTAATCTCTGACCTTCATCAGTCTATCTCAGGAATCTGGCTTCATGGGGAATAGGGAATATTTCTGATTTATGCTGCTATCTTTTTATAGGCAGCAGAGCTCAGTAGAATTGGTGAGTCGTCAAAATGGAGGGTGAGGAATAACTGGTGGCCAGGGACATTGGTAATAGCTCAACTGTGTTATGGGTAAGTTTTTACATATATTTGAGATTGGAGAGAAAATGATGAGATAACTATATTTTAAATATTTGAATTCCTGATTCGATTTGAATGGTTGAAGCAGATTCTAAAGCAGACGCCAAAAAAAAAAAAAAAAGACATTATAGGAAAAAAATCATTCTAGGAAAAAAGCATCATATATTGTCTTAATAGAAAAACCTAATAGAAAAATTATTATGATTATTTTGAAAAAAAAATGTTGCAACAGATATCTTTTTTAGAAGCCTTAGAATAGATCAGGAGAGATAAATACACTGAAGTTGAAAAGATTCATATCTCTAACTTCCAAAGAATCAGTAATGTTTGTCTAAATATGATAGTGAATAATGTGTGTCTGGATATGAATATTAGCCTCAAGTATCCATATTCCAAAAGCAAGTCACCTCCTCTCCAATTCCAGCACCAAATATGAAAATTGAAATAACTATAAATATATTGATATAGCACTATGCTTCACATATAATGGTATCAGCATTGCAAATGCATCTCCAGAAAAAGATCCCCATTTCTACCAAAAACTAATTACCTTAGATACAAAATTCAATACCCTTTCTCAATGCATAAATTTGCTCAATGAGAAGTGTGGTTGCCATTGCAAATTGAGGTTCCATGCAAGCCCAATTTAACTCGAACACTGGACTTATATTCTTTTAAAATTAGATGGTTTCCAGAATACCAAACAAAAATTTTCTGTGGGATTTTGCCAAAGTTAAAGGCAGCTATGACAACCGCTTGTGGAAACAGATCTGAGCACAGTGGTTCACTACCTGTATTCATAGCGCTTTGGGAGGCTATGGTGAGGGGATTTCTTCAGCCCAGGACTTCAAGACAACCACTTGAGGAATAAGCCTACTTTACAAAATCCAGGACTTCATGTCTGTCTGCTCATTTATTACTAATCTAACCCTTTCTTATATTTAATATAGAAAAATATGGCAAATATATTTCTAGAATACTACAAAACATAAAAGGAATATTCCTATATGCACAGAGAAAAAGTCTAGAGGAAATTACTTTGTGTATTGCTGTAAATATATTTTTTAATCCCAAACTCCTCCCTGCAAATTGTAACCCTGTGAGATACTCAAATCTATAAGGACCCCTTTTGGCTAAATATTTAGTATTGTCTTGCTAATTCTCCTTAAACCTACATTTTATTTACATGGCCTTTAACAATTTGCTACAATATCCTACAGAAAAGAAACAGAAAAAATGAGACTAAGAAAGAGTAGAAATAAAAAAAGGCATCTTCTCCTCATCTTATAAAGTAGAAACTAAGCCATTCACTCCATGATGCTTTCCTCTGGGACCAACATGAATTTCTTCCTGGTTCTCATAGGTTTCAGGCCCACCCCAGAAAGAAAAAGGCTTTGGGCAAGTCTTTAACCAACATCTATTGGAAAAATATAAACCTTCAATGTTGAAATATCTCACAGGTATATGTCTATGGACCATGGGAATGAAACAACTTTTAGCTCTTTGTAAAAGTCAGACCTTCACCTGTGAGTACAACGCCAGAATTTCTTCCCGCAAGGGTTGAAAGAAAAAGAAAACAAAACAAAACACAAAACAAAAGTTTATGCTTTCCCTAAAGGCCAACTAAAATCACTGTTGCCTTAGAAAAGTTGCCTTAGAAAATTCTCCAATTTTGACAGCATGTGAAATCCATGAACAAAGGCAAAGGGAATTTGGAAAGTCAAATATCTCTTTCAGACCATTGGTTAGAAGAGCCAGTGTAACAAAAATCAAACCATAATCAATTTAGGAACAAAAATCATTTTATTTCCTTCAGGTGAACTGTTAAAATAGTGTATCAGTTATCTCTCATATATAAACAAAAGGTACCCTATCTGCATTCTGTTTTGAGGAAGTTATGTGATTGCACTCACATATGTTACACAATCAAGAAATTGCTCTTGGTCCACCTTATTTATGGGTCTCAGGTCAGCGCCCAGTTGTAAGTTGCTAAAAACAGCATCATAATTGCTAGGGGCAATTGTCAGTCCACTCTGTGGTCCTCTTTCTTAGAATTCCCTTCAGTACTGAAGTGTTAGAAGTGATAATACCAAGGATTCCTTTATCTCTAAGTGATTTTTAGAAGCACCGCAATCAAGTATAATACACCATGTTTCAAAGTCACTGTGTCAATTCACTGTTTAGCCAGTTCCCTAGGGCAGGTGTATGAAAATGTATATGTTTCAAATACATCCAGCCTTGTACCATGGGTGAAATCTAAAACTTGAAGTCAGGCCATGATTATTTGTTTCTCCTGATGCTTCTTAAAAATCTATATAAGATTATCCACGCCTTTGAGTCTATTTTTCACTTTGTCAAAGTTAATAAAGACAATAGTAGCTCTTTACATGAGTTTTTCTGTGTACCAAATTCATTAATGTTGTGACATAAAATATAAACTGTAAACTATTATGCAAATTTAAAACATAAACTGTAAACTATTATGCATAGAAACTTAAAACCCTAATATCCCATACCCCAAGTACTTTTTCACTATCATTCTCTTGTAGCACCTAGAATCCACATAATTTGTTCCCTTGGGCTAAGTTATCAAAAGTTTTAATTTATAATATATTCCTACTGTTTGTAAGTGATAACTCAATAACTATTTCAGTAATTTCAGGAGATAAAGCATTAGGACTTTTGACCTAGAGATGTTCATTGACAATGGCTAGTTTATGGTAAAATTTACAAACGTATGTTGTAAAAATATAATACATGGTAAAAAGAAAGTAACATAAGCCAAATAGAGTTAAAGTCGCAAACTAGAAGTTAATGTCCAGGGAAACAAACCCAAATTATCTTTCTTATTTGCATACAGTGTTTTAAAAACATTTAAGCCAGCAATTAAAAATTTAAGAGATTTTTGTTGTTGCTGTGTTTTTTTTTTTTTTTTTTTATAGAGGTAGGGTCTTTTTCACTCACACCAGAGTGGAGTGGCATGATTATAGTTCACTGCAGTCTCAAATGCCAGGGCTCAAGTAATTCTCTTGCTGTTGTCTTCAGAGTAACTGGGATACAGGCATGCACCACCACACCTGGCAACTTTTAAAATTTTGTTTATTTATTTTTTTGGAGATGGATGTCTCACTATTTGCTCAAACTGGTCTTGAACTCATGGCCTCAAGTGATCCCCCCACCTCAGTCTCTCAAGTGACTAAGAGAATTCTTAAAGAAATAGGATATCTAGGTTTGTTGTAATGATTTGATTAAAAAATGTGGAAATACTTGACATGGTTTCCAGAGAGCAACCATTCATATAAACTGGGTGACAGGTACCATTCAATGTATACTTTTTTTTTTTCCGTTTTTTGAGTTGGAGTCTCACTCTGTCACCCAGACTGGAGTGCAATGGCTGCTCCTGGCCTCCACAGCCTCGACCTGCTGGACTCCGGCGATCCTTCTGCCTCAGCTTTCCAAGTAGCTGGAACTACAGACGCGCTACCACACCCGGTAAATTTTTTGATTATTGTAGAGATGAGGTCTTGCCAAGTTGCCCAGGGGTCTCGAACCTGTGGTCTCAGGCAATCCACTCACCTCAGCCTTCAAAAGTGTGGGATTACAGGCTGAGTCACCGAACCCAGCTTCAATGTGTACTTTCTAATTTGCCACTATCTCCATTGCCGCCTCTTGCCTTTCCATGAAAGTAGGTTATCTGTCTGGTTTCTGAATTAGGGTTTCCGAATGATAATTTGAAATTCATTACAAAGAAATTCTATCTGACCAATATAGACCAGCTATTGACCACTCTTCTGGTGTTTTATGTCCAAGAACATGGGAGCAAGTGGCCTACTAGTGGTTATGAAATTGATCTGAAAATAACACAATTAAGTAATCTGGTAAAAAAAATTTCTCTGCGTTGACAATTTATTAGAATACCCTGTTATAAGACTTGTGTAAAGTATGATATAATGATCTCTCAATATTTGGGTCACATAAATATATGTTCACAAAAAATTGGTCACATGTGACACAATAACATGCCAGAAGAGAGAAGATGCTGTGCATGAGAACCAAGCAAATTATACAAGTAAATTGACTGCTCAGGGGACTCATCTTGAGAATTTGCACTCAGACATGCGTCCATAACTGTAATGTGGAGATAAGCTAAATTATTCCAATGGCTTCCACTGAGGAAGGAGAAGGAATTAAGTATAGGATCTAGATTTGTAAATGAAGTGAAGCAAATTGAGAGCACCATTGATTTCTTTTTCTCAGTGATATCTCTAATGCGTGTGTGTATGTCTGTATCTTCAATATATAATAAAGACAACCACAGATCAGTTCTCAAGAGGATTGCTACAAAAAAGTAAACAACAATTAAATATGATTGAATCCAGTGCTCTCTCTCTGTTTTCTTCATAGGTGAAAAAAAGTGAATCGGGAAATGTCAAGCAGAGCCAACTCACTATTGTTTATTTACATAGACAAAGATTTCCGTGATTCTCACATTTTACCAATCACGAATCTAAATAAAACCTTCATTTAGCAAAAAGTCCTTCAGGGCCAAGATAAATAAATGTTTTGTTTTGTTTTCCAAGATCCCTTACCTTGCACCAAAGCCAGGAGTAGAATTCTTATCTTTCAATTTCCAAGATCCATTCAAAAAACCTTAGCACACTGTCTAAACATGTGTAGAAACAAAGAATGGATCAAAGGTATTTGTTTGTGGGAGGATGTAAAGAATACACAGGGAGAGTTTCACCTGCCAAACCTCACAGAAGTTCCTGTCCAACCAAGGGACAGACCTGCACGTAGATATCTCCTTACCAAGGATGAATTCCAAACCTGCCCTTGGATTAACACATGCAATCAATTCGGCATTTCGGTCACACAAAACTCGAGCAGCAGCAATGATCAAGGCAGAGGATGAGCACATGGAATGTTTTATTAATATCTACTTCAAGAGTATGAGGCATATAATGTCACTCAAAACATGACCGAACGACTGCCGTGCAAAAATTTTCAAAAGGCATAGTAAAGCAGGTGGGAAGTTGAGGATTCAAGGTCAATGAGCTGCCTTAGCCATTGATTTTAGGCCTCATTCTTTTTAATTGATTACAGAATAATTTCCAGGGAAATGTCACTTGGTGTTTTACAGGTTATTTTTCCTTTTTTATTTTTTCTCGTTTCTTGTGGTTTTGTGTGTATTTATATGTGTGTGGGTGTGTGTATTTGTAAAATGAAATTAGCCATTTAAGTCATTTAGAGTGTCCCATACAGTGGCATTAATTATATTCACAATGTTGTACAACCTTCACCACTATTTCCAAAAGTTTTCATCATCTCAGAGAAACTCTGTACCTAATAAGAAATATCCTTCTATCCCCCATTCCCCTTTGGACCCTAGTAACTTCTAATTTTTGTTCTTTGTCTATAAAACTGCCTCTTTGAGATATTTCATATAAGTGGAAGCATATGATATTTATTCTTTTGTGCCTGTGTTTTTTTTTTTTTAATACAAGACTATTGTTTAAGAGAAATTTTAGGTTCACAGAAAAATTGAGAGGAAGGTACAGGTGTCTCACACTGTCCTTTGTCCCTACACATGCCTAGCCTCCTCTGTGATGAACACTCCTAACAGAAGGGGTAAATTTTTGAAGTTGATGAACCTGCATTGACACATTATAATTACCACAAGTTCATTGTTTATGTTAGTTTACTTATGGTGTTGTACACCCTGTGGGTTTGGACAAATGTATAATAAAATGCATAAAACACATCTACAATTATAGTAGTATACAAAATAGTTTCACTGCCCCGAAAATCCTCTGTGATCTGCTTGTTTATCCCTCCCTGCCCTTGTCCCTGTTAACTACTGATCCTTTTATTGTCTCTCTCCAGAGTTCTGCCTTATCTAGAATGTCGTACAGTTGCAATCCCATAGTATGTAGTAGTCTTTTCAGATTGACTTCATATTATTTCATTGTCTGCTTGTACCACAGTTTATTCATTCACCTATTGAAGAACGTCTTAGTTACTTTCATGTTTTGGCAGTTATAAATAAAGCTGGTACAAACATTCATGCACAGGTTTTTGTGTAGATATACGTGTCAGTCTTATTTGGGTAAATTTCTAGTATACGAGAAAAACAGATAGAGGAAGGAAACAGAAAAAGAAGGAAAGGAAAGAAGGAGACAAAGGAAGGAAGAGAAGAAAAGGGAATGAAGTAGAGGAAAGAAACAAAAGGAAGGAATGGAAGAAGGAAAAAAGGAAAGGAAGACTGAGAAAGCAAGGGAGGGAGGAGGGAAGGATGAAAGAGAGAGAGGAGGAAGTAAGGGAAGGAGGAAAGAAGAAAGGAAAGACGGAAGAAGAAAGATGTGTAAAGCCTGGGGTCATGCTCATAATGGCTTATAGTAATTAAAGCGTTTATATAGCATACTATATATAGTACATACATATATATAGTACACACACACACACACACACACACACACATACACACACATAGAAGATAGTGGCTGCAATATGACTATGTTAAGTTTATCTCCTTTAGGTAATTGTGTGTGTTGATTTGATTCTTTAATCTGAGTATCCAAATTAAACATTTTTTTCTGGGTCTGTCCATGAAGGTGGTTTAGGATTAGATTAGCATCAGAATCTAGAATCAACTGACTCAGTAAAGCAGATTTCCCTCTCTGATGGGTGTGAACATTATCCAATCATTGGAAGACCTGAATAGAACAAAAAGGCACAGAAAAGAGGAATCCATTCCTTTTTCTTCCTTCCTGCCATTTGAACTGGGACATTGGTCTTTTCCTGCCCTTGGGCAGGAATGTATACCATTGATTCAGCTGGTTCTCAGGACTTCACATTTGGACTAGAATTAGACCACTCGCTTTTCTGATCCTTCAGTTTTGTAGACTGTGGCAATTCTCAATCTTCAAATTATGTAAGTTGGTTATTCATAATAAATCTTTCTCTGTCTCCATTTGTATGTGTCTGCCTCTCTCATATGTGTGTGTGTGTGTGTGTGTGTGTGTGTGTGTGTGTGTGTGTGTCAGTCTCCTATTTGTTTATTGGTTCTGTTTCCTTGGAGCACCTTGTAATATATTAATCAACACTACAAAACACTATTAATATATCCTTTGGTTATTCAGTCTCCATTTATTATGATACAACCCAAGAGTACATAGTTAAATGCAAAAATAGCAATATCTTTTTACACTTAGAGTTTAGTCCTTTATTTTATTTGCATTTCTATGTGAGTTCTCTGAGAATTATCTGAATATAAGTTAAAGTGTAATGAACAGCGTGGTAGCATTTGTGATACTATTAATCTATCAAGTGTAGTCTGTGGGGAAAATAAATTTATTAAAGATATTCTTCTTTATACTCCAGAAATTCCTTAGCTTTGTCCTTTCTTTCAAGCGCTATACATAATTGACACGCTTTTGACTTTGATATAGACACTCATACAATGCTCAGTTTGATTTGACGGTTACTAGACATTTATTTGTATAGAACATGGTAAGGATACGTTTGTAAGTTATTATGCTCAAAAATCAAATATTTATCGATTTAAGGTAGTCCTCATATGTGGCAGAGTTATCAGTCTTCTTGGGATACCTTAAACTATCTAATTTAATTTAGTAGGGAACCCTCCTCCCTACTTATCCTATTTTTTCAAGTTTTCATAAAATTATGTTTTGTGATAAACCAATGAATTTCCTAGAAATGGCTAAATAAGAGTCATATTTCTGGGAAGAAAAAGACAATTTAATTTTTTAGTTAACAGAGTTTCTGAAAGTTAAATCAATACCAGTCATATGCATGAACAATTGCTGACAACAGTTTCACAACAGATAATCTATGCTGTTTCACTAAGGAGTAGAATGACAGTATACACACACACACACACACACACACACACACACACACACACACACACATACATATATATGGTCCTTATGCATAAATTTATATATATATATTGCATATTCATACATAAGTGTATATATGTGTGCATGCATGTGTATATACACATATATTATATATGAATACACAATATATATACATATCTTTTTTGTTTTGGAGTCGGAGTCTCACTCTGTCGCCCAGGCTGGAGTGCAGTGGCTGCTCCCGGCCACCGCAGCCTCGACCTGCTGGGCTCCAGCGATCCTTCCGCCTCAGCATTCCAAGTAGCTGGAACTATAGGCGCGAGCTACCACACCCAACTAACTTTTTTTGATTCCTTGTAGAGATGAGGTCTCACCAAGTTGCCCAGGCGGTCTCGAATCCGCGGGCTCAGGCAATTCACTCACATCAGCCTCCCAAGGCGCGGGATTACAGGCTGAGCCAGTCTTTTAGATATAATATGCATACCTGAATTTTGAGCTTCAACTTTATATCCAACTGAATGCTCTTTGGTTCTTCTTTATCATCATCACCATCATCAGAAGCAACGGCAGCATCAATTTCAACATCCCTATCATTATGTCTACAATTTAGTGGGTGTCTACTTAATTCTAGCTCCACTTCAGGGCCCCTTTCCACAAAGCTTTAATTATAATAGAGCTATTAAGATGATCGGAAATCACTCCACTTCTAAAAGCCCAAATATCAACTTATTATCTTTATAAACCAAGCTGAGATCTGTGGCAATATTAAAATGCTCCCAAATCTCAATGACCTAACAATGATACGACTGATAGAATTCCATCAATAGTTACAGCAATGTCTCATCTGGCATATGCAGCCTCCAAGCTCACTGTGGAAGGGTATGATTAGGACAGAGAAGATGCAAAAGATTTAAATGCTTTGCCTTTTGAAAGAGTCACACACGGTTTTTGCACAAATCCACTGGTCAAAATTCCTAGGTCAACCTCAGCTATAACATTTAGAGAATGCTAATGGGACATTGACATACTCTCACTGCCAGATCTTGGTACACCCATCTCCCTTTAAGGAAGTATTTCATCATGACAGATGCACAGAAAAGGCAACAGTCTACTCACATCCAGCATAGCAATAATTAAAATGATCAAGCTTTAGAAATGTACACTTTGGTTCTTATGTATAATCCAGAAGCTAAAAGATAGGCAAGCAGACAAAACAAAATGGGAAATAGAAATCTCAGAATTTAAATCATATCCAGAAATCATGTCACCTGAGAAGAGAACCCAGAGCACTATGGGAATGAG
This sequence comes from Carlito syrichta, assembly GCF_000164805.1. Taxonomy (NCBI): domain Eukaryota; kingdom Metazoa; phylum Chordata; class Mammalia; order Primates; family Tarsiidae; genus Carlito; species Carlito syrichta. The sequence continues at coordinate 333,652 of NW_007034727.1, forward strand.
GAGAGCACAGGGAGGCTGATGTAATGATAGACTAACCCAGTTTTTTCCCTTAGCTCTAAGGAAATAACAAACCAGGTGTGTGGAAACGGCATGAAAGTGTAGCATGATCAAATAGTTTACTAGAGAAAGTTTTATTTTGAGAATTGCTTGTTCTCAGGAGAAGCTAAGGGTAGGTCAATGTTCTACTTGAATAATAGTTATATATATGTGTGCGTATGACATATAAGTTATATAGTGTGTGTATGATTTTGATCTAAATCCTATGGGAAGGGGTGTTCCATTGCTTTAAGCATTTTGCAGATCACACAAGGGTGGGGGAATTTCTTTACTTTGAATGTTTTCTAGACTCATGGGGCCCCTGTAAAGTTGGACATTGTCAGATTCACTCATCTCCACATCTGCATCTCAGAGAAGAGTATTTTTCAAGGATTTACAAGTAGTTTTCAGGATAATATTGCCAAATTGTAAATAACAACATCAACATTTGCTGTTTATGCAGTCTACTTGTAATTTGTTGGTCATGGAAATTTTATAACAAGTACAGCTGGTATTTAATGCTGCCAATGATCTATCAACTAACCAGAATACCTATATTTGTGCAATTATTTTTCCTGCTAAATATCACCTTGATAGTACTCTAGATTATAAAGTATTCACTAAAAATCTGCAACCAGGTGTATTATTATCAAGGACACATATGCGTAGGTTAAATAGGAAATTTTCAAAGCATCTCCTGAGAATATAGACCAAATAAAATGGTACATTGTTATACAAACAGCAAAAATAGCATTATAATATTGATGAAATAGTGTGCAGAAAAATTGGAAATTTATTTAATAGGATTTCACTTCAAAGTTTATCTTCTTTATTCAAATTCGGTTATTAAAAGTAAAATCCATTTAACTTAGAGTCTGAATATATTCTCAAAAACATCAAAAATTAATTTCAACAATGACAAGTGACAACTAAATATGCAGAAACTCACCTTCCACTATTCTTGTTATGCATATATGGACACACACACGCATATATAAATATCTTTATGTGTGTATGTATTTGTGTTTATATATTATGTATATGCACACAAAACTCATATATACATCATCCATATACATATGACCTTGGATTCTCTTTTGAACTTGTTATAATACTCACCTGGCTTTCTTATTAATGAGAAGAATAAAAATCTTTGAAATCTGTTCATTTTTATCTACATGGTCATAATTTTGCCTTTTAAGATAATCTTTTTTAAAAAATCAACAAATCTGAATTATAAATAATAAACAGATTCTGGTACCCAAACCCATTGATTTTTGCATATTCTGTGCTGTCTTTTCTCCCAAGTATCCTGAGGAACTAGGAGAACATTTACATTCATTCTCACTGCGCAGATAGGAAACTGAGCATCAGAGAGAATGTTTCCTCTCAGAGACAGAGGCAGTATGATTGTTTAAATAACATATTCAGTCTTAGATCTCTAGTATTTGAACTCCTTTTCTCATGATAGTCTTTTTTTTTTTTAACCAAATAATTAAACTGAGATGACGTTTTACTGTAGAGGGGAGAATGGGCAAAACTTTGAAGTGGTGCTGGAAAGGAAAGAAAAAAATAACAAGAAAACTTTCAAAGAGACAAAGCAGTACAAGAAATGAAGCGTGATGAACACCAGCCAGAGGATTTGATGGCCAGGATGAAGAGATTTGATTAGCCAGCTCTAGGGAGAAAGAAATCAAAAGGTAAGGTAAATGATTTGAAATCATCTATTGAGGAAAACCCAAGCTCAATCTAGGGCAGGAATTACTTTTTCTAAGCCTCATACTCTTTTCAGTCAGATTTAGAAAAAAAAATTACCTACCCTTGTCTCCACTGAAGTCATAAATGTCTACTCTTTAAAATAAAAAGTTGGAAATTAAAATGTAAGCTAAAATAAGACTTTTGTACATGTTTGAAACTTTATTAAACTATTATTGATAAACTGGTCCAAAAGGTAGAGTTAGTGCCACAAGGGTGAGTTAGCTGAATACTGACCAAACAAAAGAGGAATCAAGGTTAAGGAAAATTACTCTGATCTAAATTATCAAAGTTTATTCTATTAATGAAAAAAAGACTTTCAGAAACTCTTATTTATTGATTTTGTTTCATTTGGCCATTGCAAGGGCTAATTTGACACAGGCTACTCTTTTATCCTATTAGTGCTACGATCATAATGACAGATTGAACCTAATGTTCTAGACAAAGTGTTGATAAGTGATCGGCAAAGATGTTTGATCCTTAAATACTGAAATTACCCAGAAAATAAATTATGTCTTTGTAGAGAAAAGAGAAGTTGAGAGATGGAATAGGGCTATTTTGAATAATGGCTCTGCAAATACATAACCGACAGTCTCCAGGATAATTGTCACATTAGCCCACTGATTTGATGCTTGCTTGTATTCCCTCCTGATGTATTCCAAAACATCTACACCAAGGGAGTTTCATTACTTGCAATAATTGTCGGGCCACTTTTGATAAGGTCAAGATACTTAAAACATTAATTACATTAATTGCATTTTTTTAAAAAATGCAAAATAACTGTGATTAGGAAAATAAGTATAAAGCCTATTGTTGGTATTTTCTCTTTTTCCACCCATTTTTACTTAAAAATATATTTTAGAGTGAATTTTATGCCCCTGTGTATTTCATACTCACATGGAGAAGGTTGTAACATGTTCTAAATAAACATACATTACCTATAACTGTGTTTTAATATCACTGGAATATTCTGTGAAAATTCTTCTGTGTGAGAATTTAAAGATACCCTTAGTTTCTAGAAAATTAATCTCTTTACAAACATTAAATCACATCTGCAAGAAGTTCCTGGAGTACTTAATTTTCATTCAGAATTGTTTTAACCTAAGCATGAATTTACAGGTTTATTCATTAACTTCTTCACATTTTGAACAGATATTTATTGAGGACCCTGTGTGCCAGGATCTATGAACTAAACTCTGAATGTAGCAATAAATGAGTCAGAGGAATCCCAAGAGGTCCCTAATCTCTGATAATGGTTGGTGTAATGGAAGATACAGACATTAAATGTACAATTAATTATTAGGTTTCTGTTATACAACGCTTGAAAAGAGATAATAAGTATAGTAAAAATTATACCTGGTATTTTACTAAGTGGTATATACTCTACATCATTTTGAAATGATTTAACAATATCAGCACTCAATCTGTTTGACGTTTTTAATTTTAAATTTATTTTAATCCTACTCTGAGCTTATGATAACCACCTTCTCTTGGAAATAAACATAAGAATCTAAATTTAGGCAGGCATAAAAGTATCTTGGGTGACACACTTTTTCTATATTGTCGTTTTCAGGCAAACATAGAGTTATTTGCAAAGCTTTCACTTAAGAAGAATGATTTTGCTTATCATTATTCCTATTATTTTATTACATAAGTGAGGATTTATTACATAAGTCAGTTGCATACAGGTGCCTTTTGGGCTTCTAGTTCGGCCCTATCTCCTCTTGATATTGAACCAGGTACCCACTGTGATGCCACATGGTCCCCCTCTTCTCTCTCCCTCCCTCTCCTAGCATGACCAATATTTGCCCATCCCACCCTTATGCTCATGTGACCAGTGATCAGGGACTGTTTTGTTCATGAGACTATGCAGCATTCAGTTCTTTGTTTTTGTGATAGTTCACTTAGTATGATGGTCTCCAGCTGCAACCACATAGCTGTGAAAGTCATAATTTTGTTCTTTATGACTGCATAATATTTCAGCATGTATATGTACAACTATTTTTTTACTCATCCCACAAGAAAAAGTCTTATATGAATTATAATGAAAACCAAATGCTACACTATCTCACAAAAGTACTTTATTTCTAAACCTATATCCAAAAAAATAAAGGTATGTAAGCAACTCACCAATGTTTAGAAACATAATTACACATTTCTAAAATCACTTCAAATATTGTAATTTAACCTGGAAGAATATATACAAAACTCATCTGGAAAGTTCTGAAAAAAAAAGGATAATGTGAGAATTCATTTTGAAGATATGACTACTAAAACTTTTCTTTCTTTCTTTCTTTTTTTTTTTTTTTTTGAGTCAGGGTTTCTGTCGCCCAGACTGGAGTGCAGTGGCACGCTCGCTCACAGCCACGGCAGCCTTGATCTGCTGGACTCAGGCAATTTTTCCGCCTCAGCATTCCAAGTAGCTGGAACTACAGGTGTGTACTACCATGCCTGGCTTATTTTTTTATTTATTATAGGAATAAGGTCTCACCAAGTTGCCCATGCTGGTCTGGAACCCCTGGGCTCAGGTAATCCTTTTGCCTCTGGCTCCCATGTGCTGGGATTACAGACTTGAGCCACTCTACTTGGTCTTACTAAAAGTTTTAAATTCTCACAAAGAGAGATCAATACAACAGAAAGAAGTTTATTAATGAGGTCACTTACAACAAATATAAGTAAATAAATAATATATAAATAAATAAATAAAATGCAGGATCCCTATCTTATATCATATAACAGAACATATCATATATTTATTGACAACGCAAATCTGAATTATGCAATTGTGTGATGGATAATTTTGGTCCAAATATTTTTTTAATGCTGTGGCACAAAATAACTTCATTGACATAATTATGTCAAAAAAGTCCATACAAAAGACTTGATATAGAAGACATAAAATTTCTATATGAGGCCAAGCACAGTGGCTCACACATAATCCCAGCACTTTAGTAGGCTGAGATGAGAGGCTCGCTAGAGCTCAGTAGTTCGAGACCAGTGTGGGCAACATAGCAATACTTCATTTCTACAAAAATAAAAATAAAAATGACTTAGTCATGATGGTCCAGACTGTGGTCCCAGCTTTTCAGGAGGCTGAGGCAGAAGAATCATCCGAGCTCAGAAGGTCAAGGCTGCATTGAGCCATGATGATGACACTGCAATCCTGCCTGGGCGACAGAGTGAACTCTGACAGAAAGAAGAAAGAAAGGAAGGAAGGAAGGAAGGAAGGAAGGAAGGAAGGAAGGAAGGAA